>NW_026622480.1:0-5513 GCF_003711565.1 Takifugu flavidus
AGCGTTTGTATTTCTACGCGATAAAGGCACATACATGATATTCCTTTTGCTACTGTGTCCTCTGCTCCCTGTATTTAAGAAAATCCCTCTGCACGTGTAACCTGAGCTTTCTTCTCCCTTATATCTTTAATCTAAATACCAAAGAAAGATGGAGTAATTGTTTTCCTTTGCAGTTCGTGGTACGACGCACACAAAGCGCGATAGTCCTGTCAGATGGAGGCAGGAACAGAATCATGCAGCTGTGGAGTCGGCTCAGCCGTCAGGGTTGGTTTGGTAAAATGAACGTGTAAATACAAACAGCTGAACCCCAGGAGAGTCACACCCCCATCAGATCTACCAGGAGAGTCACACCCCCGTCAGATCTACCAGGAGAGTCACACCCCCGTCAGATCTACCAGGAGAGTCACACCCCCGTCAGATCTACAGGAGAGTCACACCCCATCAGATCTACCAGGAGAGTCACACCCCCGTCAGATCTACCAGGAGAGTCACACCCCCATCAGATCTACCAGGAGAGTCACACCCCCATCAGATCTAACCCTGAAAGACTGAAGGAGAAAATGATGCAGATTATTGCAGCTCTCTGAAGGACTCGTGATGCTTTAGCTGTCTTCTCTAAGGCGAGTGGACTCCATCAGAGGCCAAGAAGACAGTCAAGCCTGCCAATACCATTGCACGTTCCCTTCGGAACGAGCGCGTTTGTTTCCAGTTCGGAACAAATTGCATGTCGGACACCACTGACGTCAGTTGTGGTGCTCGCCAGCGCCCCGGGTGGACGAGACCTTTAGCTGCGCTTTGCAGACCTGCTGCCTCAGCTTCTCCCTTTTTTCTTCTCCAACCTAGAAAAGCAGAATAGATGTGGTGGTGTGAGGGAGGGAAGAGAGGGAGGGAGGGAAGAGAGGGAGGGAGAGAGGGAGGGAGGGAGGGAGGGAAGAGGGGGAGAGGGAGGGAGGAGGAAGAGAGGGAGGGAAGAGAGGGAGAGGGAGGGGAAAGAGAGAGGGAGGGAAGAAGGAGAGAGGGAGGGGGGAAGAGAGAGGGAGGGAAGAGGGAGGGAAGAGGGAGGGAGGGAGAGGGGGGGGGCGAACCTGTGGTTTCGTGCCTCCACCATCTGGCTCAGCTGGTCCTGGGCGGCTCTCAGCTCCTCGGCACTCTGCTGGTAGGACAGGTCCCCTGGACCCGACAGGTCCCCTGGACCCGACCTCTCCAGGACAGAGACCTTGTTCGCCAGCTCGCTGGTTCGATCCGCAGCCTCTGGATGGACGTGTACAGATTCTCATCATCTTCCTCCTGCAGACGCACCGAGAGGGGCGATAACACGAGTCACAGTTTGATGGTGGACGTAAGTACGTGCATTTCTATTCACCGTATATTATCCCTGTAATGATGCACGTTTGCTCCATCTTTAGTCATTAAAGGAGCTCGAACACCTGATCTAAAGCTCTTCTCCAACGATGCTGAACTCAGCAAGTGATGCTCAGTTTTGTCACTATAGTAAAATTCTATATTTTGAATAATCTAAGTCTTCTAGAACAGTTGTCATTGTAGTTTGGGGACAGTTGAATGGCGACGCAAATTTAAGATATGAGGATCAAAATCGTTGGTTTAAAATGAAGTGTGTTACGTTGTTTGGACAGCAGGGGGGGCTGTCCACCCTCAAACCTGAATGAAAGATCTTCTTCTGTCATTTTCTCATTAGTGAAACCAAATGTGGATGGAAAACTATTGCGTAAGCTTTTATTGTGTGAGGTCTTTGGTCCGATCGAAACCTCATTGACCTCAGGAGAAGCCATCTTGTCCGTCCAGGTCCAATAGCTACCTTGGCATTGACGATTTCCACATGGACCAGAAGGGAGGCGAGCTCCAGCTCTTCACTGTAGCTGTTTCTGAGAGGGACGCTTCTGTAGCCTGACAGGAAACAGAGCCGTCAGGAGTGGACACCAAACCCGTCTCAGACCCTGAGGGAGCGTCCAGAACCATCCCGATGGATTTACCTGTCT
Organism: Takifugu flavidus; assembly: GCF_003711565.1. Lineage (NCBI taxonomy): Eukaryota > Metazoa > Chordata > Actinopteri > Tetraodontiformes > Tetraodontidae > Takifugu > Takifugu flavidus. Next base: position 1,998 of record NW_026622480.1, read on the forward strand.
GCAGCAGCTGGACGGGGAAGGTGGCCTGGGCCAGGAAGTTGGGGTCGCTGAACATGTCCTCGTCATAGACGGTGAAGCGCAGGAAGGAAAAGGTGGGATTGTGGACGTCGAACACAAAGTGGGTCTGCACCCACACGGGGTTCAGGCCGTTATCAGCTGCCAGGAGGACACACAACTCTGGGTCAACCACACACACAACTCTGGGTCAAACACACACACACAACTCTGGGTCAACCACACACAACTCTGGGTCAACCACACACAAACTCTGGGTCAACCACACACACAACTCTGGGTCAACCACACACACAACTCTGGGTCAACCACACACACAACTCTGGGTCAACCACACACAACTCTGGGTCAACCACACACACAACTCTGGGTCAACCACACACAAACTCTGGGTCAAACCACACACAACTCTGGGTCAACCACACACACACAACTCTGGGTCAACCACACACACACAACTCTGGGTCAACCACACACACAACTCTGGGTCAACCACACACACACAACTGGGTCAACCACACACACAACTCGGGTCAACCACACACACACCTCTGGGTCAACCACACACACACACACCTCTGGGTCAACCACACACAACTCTGGGTCAACCACACACACAACTCTGGGTCAACCACACACACAACTCTGGGTCAACCACACACAACTCTGGGTCAACCACACAACACAACTCTGGGTCAACCACACACACAACTCTGGGTCAACCACACACACAAACTCTGGGTCAACCACAACACACACACACCTCTGGGTAACCACACACACACACACCAACCACAACAATCGCGAACCACACCGCACACACACACACGAGCACACACCACGCGCACGCGCGCACACAACGCGCAACACCACCCGCACACACACACGCGCACACACACACACACAACGCGCACGCCGCACACACGCACACACACCCGCACAAACACACACGCACAACCACACCCGCACACCACACATCACACACACACCCTCACACACACACACACACACTCACACACTCTCACTCTCACACACACACTCTCACACACACACACTCTCTCACACACTCACACACACACACTCTCACTCTCACACACACACACACTCTCACTCTCACACACGCACACACACACACTCTCACTCTCACACACACACACACACACTCACTCTCACACACCACACACTCTCACTCTCACACACACACACTCTCACTCTCACACACACCTCACTCACACACCCTCACACACACCCACACACACCACACACACCACACCCACACACACACACGCTCCAGCGACGCTCTCACCTACAACGTCCGTCTTGTACCGGCCGGAGTCATAATCGGCTCCACAAATCTCCACCTCCACGAAGGGGCAGACGATGCTGCGGCCGTTCTTGGGCAGGTGACGAGCTCCCAGCACCTGAAGGGGGCAAAGCAACCGCTTCAGACTAAAATGGTTCTGGGTCCATCCTGGCAGTGTCCAGGGAGAGAAGGGACCTGTAACTGGATGGTGATTGGTTCCACAGTTACTGTGTCCTTGTCAAACGGGTCGAAGATGTCGTCCCTCATGACATCGGGCTGGGGGACGTAGCCGCTGCCCCCCCAAGCAGGAAGAAGGCCTGGTTCAGCTGCATGGGTTTATCTGCACGCACAAAGATGGACCAATAAGAGACGTCTCTTCTGGGCCCACGTGTCTTCGTGGGGACACGACGGTCACATGATGGCCGCCTCACGGACGTCTCCACGCCTTCAGCTTCTCTCTCATTTGTGACAGAGGGCAAACGACCCTAATTCTGGTTGAGATAGGAACATGGAAAGTGCTCCTCTGTTTGACAGCAGGAAGCCAGCAGACACCTGACCTGGAGCTCAGGGCTCCTCTCAGGGCCCCTCTCAGGGCTCCTCTCAGAGCTCCTCTCAGGGCTCCTCTCAGGGCTCCTCTCAGGGCCCCTCTCAGGGCTCCTCTCAGAGCTCCTCTCAGGGCTCCTCTCAGGGCTCCTCTCAGGGCTCCTCTCAGGGCCCCTCTCAGGCTCCTCTCAGAGCTCCTCTCGGCTCCTCTCAGGGCTCCTCTCAGAGCTCCTCTCAGGGCTCCTCTCAGAGCTCCTCTCAGGGCTCCTCTCAGGGCTCCTCTCAGAGCTCCTCTCAGAGCTCCTCTCAGGGCTCCTCTCAGAGCCCCTCTCAGGGCCCCTCTCAGGGCCCCTCTCAGAGCTCCTCTCAGGGCCCCTCTCAGAGCTCCTCTCAGGGCTCCTCTCCGAGCTCCTCTCAGGGCTCCTCTCAGGGCTCCTCTCCGAGCTCCTCTCAGGGCTCCTCTCAGGGCTCCTCTCAGGGCTCCTCTCAGGGCTCCTCTCAGGGCTCCTCTCAGGGCTCCTCTCAGGGCTCCTCTCCGAGCTCCTCTCAGGGCTCCTCTCAGAGCTCCTCTCAGGGCTCCTCTCAGGGCCCCTCTCAGGGCTCCTCTCAGGGCTCCTCTCAGGGCCCCTCTCAGGGCTCCTCTCAGGGCTCCTCTCAGGGCCTCCTCTCCGAGCTCCTCTCAGGGCTCCTCTCAGAGCTCCTCTCAGGGCCCCTCTCAGGGCTCCTCTCAGGGCTCCTCTCAGGGCTCCTCTCAGGGCTCCTCTCAGAGCTCCTCTCAGGGCCCCTCTCAGAGCTCCTCTCAGGGCTCCTCTCAGGGCCCCTCTCAGAGCTCCTCTCAGGGCTCCTCTCAGGGCTCCTCTCCGAGCTCCTCTCAGGGCTCCTCTCAGAGCTCCTCTCAGGGCCCCTCTCAGGGCCCCTCTCAGGGCTCCTCTCAGGGCTCCTCTCAGGGCTGCCCCTCTCAGGGCTCCTCTCAGGGCCCTCCTCTCAGGGCTCCTCTCAGGGCTCCTCTCAGGGCTCCTCTCAGAGCTCTCTCTCAGAGCTCCTCTCAGGGCTCCTCTCAGGGCTCCTCTCAGGGCTCCTCTCAGAGCTCCTCTCAGGGCTCCTCTCAGGGCTCCTCTCAGGGCTCCTCTCAGGGCTCCTCTCAGGGCTCCTCTCAGGGCTCCTCTCAGAGCTCCTCTCAGGGCTCCTCTCAGAGCTCCTCTCAGGGCTCCTCTCAGGCCCCTCTCAGGGCTCCTCTCAGGGCTCCTCTCAGGGCTCCTCTCAGGGTCCTCTCAGGGCCCCTCTCAGGGCCCCTCTCAGGGCTCCTCTCAGGGCTCCTCTCAGGGCTCCTCTCAGAGCTCCTCTCAGGGCTCCTCTCAGGGCTCCTCTCAGGGCTCCTCTCAGGGCTCCTCTCAGGGCTCCTCTCAGGGCTCCTCTCAGGGCTCCTCTCAGGGCCTCCTCTCAGGGTCCTCTCAGGGCTCCTCTCAGGGCTCCTCTCAGGGCTCCTCTCAGGGCTCCTCTCAGGGCTCCTCTCAGGGCCCCTCTCAGGGCTCCTCTCAGAGCTCCTCTCAGGGCCCCTCTCAGAGCTCCTCTCAGGGCTCCTCTCAGGGCTCCTCTCAGAGCTCCTCTCAGGGCTCCTCTCAGGCTCCTCTCAGGGCTCCTCTCAGGGCTCCTCT
>NW_026622481.1:0-6434 GCF_003711565.1 Takifugu flavidus
TAGAAATTACTGTATGGTGGGAAAGAGGATCGGACGACAGCTTATAAATCAGCACCCCTGTAACTATTCCCAACAATGAATCACAAACTAAAAAGGGAAAAAGTTATATAATTGATGTATAAAAAAAACAAAAACATATGTGTGAAGAATATTGATTTTTCAACAAACTCCGGCCTGGATTCGAACCAACAACCTCCGCAAAAAGTCAGTGGCTTAAACCACTGAGCTATGAGGTCACACGGAACCACAGCAAAGAGAGGTCATATATGGTTTTAAAAAGCCATGATTAAATATTCTTCACAGAATGTTTTTTTCTTCACGTGCTGTGGAAATACGGAATTTGTGTTGACACAGAAATCACATCCACAGATGATATTCAAATTATGGCTTTTTTGAACCATATATGACCTCTTTGCAGTGGGTCAGTGTGACTGCATAGCTCAGTGGTTTAAGCCACTGTCTTCTTTTGCGGAAGGTTGTTGGTTCGAATCCAGGCCGGAGTTTGGTTTGAAAAATCAATATTCTTCACACACACATGTTTTTTGGTTCTACCGTGGTGACTGTCATGCATTGCATCACAATTTTTAGGACCAAGTATCCTCTTTAGAATTACTGTATGGTGGAAGAGAATCGGACGACAGCTATAAATCAGCACCCCTGTAACTATTCCAGCAATGAATCACAAACTAAAAAGGGAAAAAGTTATATAATTGATGTATAAAAAAAAACATATGTTGGAAGAATATTGATTCTTCAAACCAAACTCCGGCCTGGATTCGAACCAACAACCTCCGGCAAAAAAAGTCAGTGGCTTAATCCACTGACCTACTAGGTCACACTAAAACACTGCAAAGAGAGGTCATATGGTTTTTAAAAAAGCCATGATTAAATATTCTTCACACGAGATATTTTTCTTCACATGCTGTGGAAATATGGAATTTGTGTTGACACAGAAATCACATCCACAGATGATATTCAAATTATGGCTTTTTTGAACCATATATGACCTCTTTGCAGTGGGTCAGTGTGACTGCATAGCTCAGTGGTTTAAGCCCTGTCCTCTTTTGCGAAGGTTGTTGGTTCGAATCCAGGCGTGACTTTTCCACACATATGTTTTTGGTTTTACCGTGGTGAATGTCATGCATTGCATCACAATTTTTAGGACCAAGTATCCTCTTTAGAAATTAGTGTATGGTGGGAAAGAGGATCGGACGACAGCTTATAAATCAGCACCCCTGTAACTATTCCAGCAATGAATCACAAACTAAAAAGGGAAAAAGTTATATAATTGTGTATAAAAAAAACAAAACACATGTGTGAAGAATATTGATTTTTCAAACCAACTCACTCCGGCCTGGATTCGAACCAACAACCTCCGGCAAAAAAAGTCATGCTTAATCCACTGACCTACGAGGTCAAACTGAGCCACAGCAAAGAGAGGTCATATATGGTTTTTAAAAAGCCATGATTAAATATTCTTCACGAGATATTTTTCTTCACATGCTGTGGAAATACGGAATTTGTGTTGACACAGAAATCACATCCACAGATGATATTCAAATTATGGCTTTTTTGAACCATATATGACCTCTTTGCAGTGGGGCAGTGGTGACTGCCATAGCTCAGTGGTTTTTAAGCCCTGTTTCTTTTGCTGGAAGGGTTGGTTCGAATCCAGTGGTGAACTTTCACACATATGTTTTGTGGTTTTACCCGTGTGACTGTCTGCATGCACACAATTTTAGGACCCAGTATCCTCTTTAGGAACTGGTATGGTGGGAAAGAGGATCGGACGACAGCTTAAAATCAGCCCCCTGTAACTATTCCAACAATGAATCCAACTACAAAAGGGAAAAAGTATATAATTGATGTATAAAAAAAAAACAAACATATGTGTGAAGAATATGTTTTGAGCTTCAAACCAAACTCCGGCCTGGGATTCGACCACCAACAACTCCGGCAAAAAAAGTCAGTGGCTTAAACCACTAGACTACGAGGTCAAACTGAACCACCGCAAGAGAGAGGTCATATAAGGTTTTTAAAAAAGCCATGATAAATATTCTTCACAGAGATGTTTTTCTTCACATGCTGTGGAAATACGCGAATTTGTGTTGACACAGAAATCACAACACCACAGGATGATATTCAAATTATGGCTTATTTGAACCATATATGACCTCTTTGCGAGTGGGTCAGTGTGACTGCACTATGGCTCAATGGTTTTAAGCCACGCTCTTCTTTTGCGAAAGAAGGTTGTTGGTTCGAATCCAGGCCGGAGTTTGGTTTGAAAAATTAATGTTATTCACACACATGTTTTTGGTTCTGTACCGTGGGGTGACTGTCATGCCTTGCATCACAATTTTAGGACCAGTATCCTCTTTAGAAATTACTGTATGGTGGAAAGAGGATCGGACAACAGCTAATAAACTCAGCACCCCTGTTGTAAATATTCCAGCAATGAATCACAAACTAAAAAGGGGGAAAAAGTTATAATAATTGATGATAAAAAAACCAAAAAAACATGTGTGAAGAATATTGATTTTTCAAACAAACTCCGGCCTGGATTCGAACCAACAAACCTCCGGCAAAAAAGTCAGGGCTTAATCCACTGACTACTAGAGGTCAAAACTGAACGCCACAGCAACAGAGAGGTCATATATGGTTTTAAAAAAGCCATGATTAAATATTTTCACAGAGATGTATTTTTCTTCACATTTGCTGTGGAAATATGGAATTTGTGTTGACACAGAATCACATCCACAGATATTCAAATTATGGCTTTTTTGAACCATATATGACCTCTTGCATGGGTCCGTGTGTGACTGCATAGCTCAGTGGTTTAAGCCCCGTCCTCTTTTGCGGAAGGTTGTTGGTTCGAATCCAGGCCGTGACTTTTCACACATATGTTTTGCGTTTTACCGTGGTGAATGTAATGCATATTGCATCACAATTTTTAGGACCAAGTATCCTCTTTAGGAATTACTGTATGGTGGGAAAGAGGATCGGACGACAGCTTATAAATCACACCCCTGTAACTATTCTCAGCAATGATCACAAACTAAACAAGGAAAAAAGTTATATAATTGATGTTATAAAAAACACAAACAAATAATGTGTGAAGACTATTGATTTTTCAAACCAAACTCCGGCCTGGCTTCGAACCAAAAACCTCCGGCAAAAAAGTCAGTGGCTTAAACCACTGACCCTAGGAGGTAAGACAAAGCGAGACGCACAGCAAAGAGAGGTCCATAGTTTTAAAAAAGCCATGATAAATATTCTTCACAGAAGATGTGTTTTCTTCACGTGCTGTGGAAATATGGATTTGCGTTGACACAACAGAAATCACATCCACAGATGATATTCAAATATGGCTTTTTTTAACCATATATGACCTCTTTGGAGTGGATCAGTGTGACTGCATAGGTCAGTGGTTTAAGCCACTGGTCTTCTTTGCGGAAGGTTGTGGGTTCGAATCCAGGCGTGACTTTGTTTGAAGAATCAATATTCTTCACATATGTTTTTGGTTTTTACCGTGGTGAATGTCATGCATTGCATCACAATTTTTAGGACCAAGATCCTCTTAGAAATTACTGTATTGTGGGAAAGAGGATCGGACGACAGCTTTTATAAATCAGCACCCCTGTAACTATTCACGCAATGAATCACAAACTAAAGGGAAAAAGTTATATAATTGATGTATAAAAAAAAAAAAAACATTGTGTGAAGAATATTGATTTTCAAACCAAACTCAGGCTGGATTCCGAACCAACACTCCGGCAAAAAAGTCAGTGGCTTAAACCACTGACTATGGGTCCACGAGACCCACAGCAAAGAGAGGTCCATATATGGTTTTAAAAAAGCCATGATTAAATATTCTTCACGGAGATGTTTTTCTTCACAGTGCTGTGGAAATATGGAATTTGCGTGTGACACAGAAATCACATCCACAGATGATATTCAAATTATGGCTTTTTTGAACACATATATGACCTCTTTACAGTGGGTCAGTGTGATTGCATAGCTCAGTGGTTTAAGCCACTTTCTTCTTTTGCGGAAGGTTGTTGGTTCGAATCCAGGTCGGAGTTTGGTTTGAAAACATCAATATTCTTTCACACATGTTTTTGGTTCTACCGTGGTGACTGTCATGCATTGCATCACAATTTTTAGGACCAAGTATCCTCTTTAGAAATTACTGTATGGGGGAAGAGGATCGGACGACAGCTTATAAATCAGCACCCCTGTAACTATCCAGCAATGAATCACAAACACTAAAAGGGAAAAAGTTATATAATTGATGTATAAAAAAAAAAAAAACATATGTGTGAAGAATATTGATTTTCAAACCAAACTCCGGCCTGGATTCGAACCAACAACTCCGGCAAAAAGTCAGTGGCTTAAACCACTGACCTATGAGGTCACACTGAACCACAGCAAAGAGAGGTCATATATGGTTTTAAAAAAGCCATGATTAAATATTCTTCACAGAGATGTTTTTCTTCACGTGCTGTGGAAATATGTAATTTGTGTTGACACAGAATCACATCCACAGATGATATTCAAATATGGCTTTTTTGAACCATATATGACCTCTTTGGAGTGGGTCAGTGTGACTGCATAGCTCAGTGGTTTAGCCACTGTCCTCTTTTGCGGAAGGTTGTTGGTTCGAATCCAGGCGTGACTTTTCACACATATGTTTTTGGTTTTACCGTGGTGAATGTCATGCATTGCATCACAATTTTTAGGACCAAGTATCCTCTTAAGAAATTACTGTATGGTGGGAAAGAGGATCGGACGACAGCTTATAAATCAGCACCCCTGTAACTATTCCGCAATGAATCACAAACTAAAAAGGGAAAAAGTTATATAATTGATGTATAAAAAAAAAACAAAAATATGTGTGAAGAATATTGATTTTTCAAACCAAACTCCGGCCTGGATTCGAACCAACAACCTCCGGCAAAAAGTCAGTGGCTTAAACCACACCTATGAGGTCACACTGAACCACAGCAAAGAGAGGTCATATATGGTTTTAAAAAAGCCATGATTAAATATTCTCATCAGAGATGTTTTTCTTCAACATGCTGTGGAAATATGGAATTTGTGTTGACACACGAAATACATCCACAGATGATATTCAAATTATGGCTTTTTTGAACCATATATGACCTCTTTGGAGTGGGTCAGTGACTGCATAGGTCAGTGGTTTAAGCCCCTGTCTCTTTTGTGGAAGGTTTTGGTTCGAATCCAGGCGGGGTTGGTTGAAAACAATATTCTTCACACACATGTTTTTTGGTTTTACCGTGGTGACTGTCATGCATTGCATCACAATTTTTAGGACCAAGTATCCTCTTTAGAAATTACTGTATGGTGGGAAAAGAGGACGGACAACAGCTATAAATCAGCACCCCTGTAACTATTCCAGCAATGAATCACAAACTAAAAAGGGAAAAAGTATATAATTGATGTATAAAAAAACCAAAACATATGTGTGAAGAATATGATTTTTCAAAAACCAAACTCGGCCTGGATTCGAACCAACAACCTCGGCAAAAAAGTCAGGGCTTAAACCACTGACCTATGAGGTCACAATGAGCCTTAGCAAAGAGAGGTCATATTGGTTTTAAAAAAGCCATGATTAAATATTCTTCAAGAGAGTTTTCTTCACATGCGGTGGAAATATGGAATTTGTGTTGACAAGGAAATCACATCCACAGATGATATTCAAATTATGGCTTTTTTGAACCATATATGACCTCTTTGCTGTGGGTCAGTGCGGACTGCATAGGTCAGTGGTTTAAGCCACTTTCTTTTGCGGAAGGTTGTGGGTTCGAATCCAGGCGTGACTTTGGTTGAAGAATGATATTCTTACAATATGTTTTTGGTTTTACCGTGGTGACGTCATGCATTGCAATCACAATTTTTAGGACCAAGTATCCTCTTTAGAAATTACTGTATGGTGAAAGAGGATGGACGACAGCTTATAAATCACCACCCCTGTAACTATTCCAGCAATGAATCACAAACTAAAAAAGGAAAAGTTATATGATTGATGTATAAAAAAAACAAAAACATATGTGTGAAGATTGATTCTTCAAACACAAACTCCGGCCTGGATTCGAACCAACAACCTCCGGCAAAAAAAGTCAGGGACTTAATCCACTGACCTACTAGGTCACACTAAAACACAGCAAAGAGAGGTCATATATGGTTTTAAAAAAAGCCATGATTAAATATTCTTCACAGAGATGTTTTTCTTCACGTGCGTGGAAAATATGAATTTGTGTTGACACAGAATCACATCCACAGATGATATTCAAATTATGGCCTTTATGAACCATATATGACCTCTTTGCGGTGGGTCAGCGCGACTGCATAGCTCAGTGGTTTAAGCCACTGTCCTCTTTTGCGGAAGGTTGTTGGTTCGAATCCAGGCGTGA
>NW_026622482.1:0-6515 GCF_003711565.1 Takifugu flavidus
CAATCAAATCCAGTTCTGTACTGAGGAGGAGTCGATGCAAAACTCAGATGTGTTCCACGTCTACTTATGTGAGAGCAGAGAGGAGGACAGAGAAGAGGGGACACACAGTTGAACATGATGGACTGTAGGACAGGACTGCTGCTTCTAACTATCTGTTGGGCAGGTGAAGATTTTCACTCATCCTGATTGTTGACTGACTTTTTGTCATCAGCTGATTAACTTGATGTTTCATCGTTTAAACAGGTGTTGATGCTCAGACTCTGACCCAGTCTGAACAGTGGTTAAAAGACCTGGAGAATCTCACACACTGACCTGTTCAGCCTCTGGATTCACATTCAGCAGCTACTGGATGCACTGGGTCAGACAGGCTCCTGGAAAAGGACTGGAGTGGATCAGTGATATCAAATATGATGGCAGCATCCAGTACTACTCTGAGTCAGTCAAAGGCCGGTTTATCATCTCCAGAGACAACAACAGAGCACAGCTGAATCTGCAGATGAACAGCCTGAAGACTGAAGATTCTGCTGTTTATTATTGTGCTCGAGAGTCACAGTGACTGAAGTCAGTTCAGCAGCTGTACAAAAACACACACCTCATATTTACTGCTGTGAAGAGCAGAACTCCACACTGAACACTGTCTTTATTTTATTATGAATGCCTTTTAAATTGTTAATGACCTTACTTTAAAATGTTTTTTAAAATTATTTTACAACTGCTTTTGACCAAAAAAAATGCAAAGTGCCAACATGACTAATTTGTAATTTTCCCTGAAAGTCATCTTCTTTGAAATGGAACATTTATTATTTCTTATTGATCCACCATCACTCTCTCCAACTGTTGTACCTTCAATGCTCCAATATTTTTTCACAATTAACCTCAGGTAATCTATCTTCTCTACCCAAAGGATTTAAAAATGGACTGTGGTGACTCCAATACTGTTTCCATTTTCCTGGAATCACTGATGCAGTTCAACAGATTTCAAAACAGCCTTTTGGATTTTTTTCTTCCTTCTCACTTGTTGCTTTAGGGGGCCCTCAGGTGTCTGTCCTAGGATGTCTCATTCTTGGTCTGTGATACAAAATCCTGTTTGACTGTAAAAAACAAAACAAGTGACAGTCAAATCAGTGACATCAGATGTTCAATTAATTAGATTGAATATGAAACATTTATTCAGAGGTGAATTGACTGAAGGTATTTTAAATAATTAATTTCTGTTTTCATTGGTAAAGGAGATTTTTTTTTACTAAGAAATCTAAACTTATTTATATTAAAATGAAACATGATGTAATCACTGACACACCGGTATCAAAATAATTGTTCTATCTATTTAGTTGATTACTGTTAATCTCAGTGATTCATATTCAAATCATAAGTAATTATTTACAATAAGAATGAAAGATTTACCTATATATTTTGACTTAGTGTTATATAAAACAGCATAACATTGTTTCTACACTGACTGATTTCTGTTTGGTGTTTTGTGGTCAGAATAGTTGGTGCTTCTTTTATATCCCATCAGAGTTCTTCTCTATGCAAAGGAACTTCCTGTCCATCTGCTATAAAGACTTGACATCCTGCTGTCAGCTGCAGCAGAAGAAGAGAAGCTCCCATCAGATCGGCTTCAATACCAACCATGTTCTCTGTAGCTCTGCTGCTGCTGTTGGCTGCTGGATCCTGTGAGTTTGACTGAGCCAGAGACACTGACAGTGTGATCACCCTGACTGTTCCCTCTACGTCCACTGATTCAATCTTCTGCTCTTCATCCACAGGTGTGAAGGGTGAACAGTTGACACAGCCAGCCTCTGTGACTGTGCAGCCAGGTCAGCGTCTGACCATCACCTGTCAGGTCTCTTATTCTCTCAGCAGCTATGCTACAAACTGGATCAGACAGCCTGCAGGGAAAGGACTGGAGTGGATTGGATACAATGGTGTTGGATACACCCCATATTACAAAGCTTCCCTGAAGAACAAGTTCAGCATCAGTTTAGACTCTTCCAGCAAAAGTGACTCTAAATGGAGTGAATGTGCAGCCTGAAGACACTGCTGTGTATTACTGTGCCAGACACACAATAACACAAGCATCAGTGGAGCTGAACAAAAAACCCCCTCAGAGCATCACACAACATCACCAGAGGGGGCGCTGTCACACCAGGAATGAATCATGACAACAACGTTGAGGCAGAAATTTTGAGAAGAATGCTGGAGCACAAGATTTTTACCTCAGAATTAAAATTAAATATAAAACCTGTAGGAAACTTTCAATGTTTTTTGTAGTAAAAAAGAACTACAAAATAAGAAAACTTTTTTGGATTCCTTTTGCACAAATAAATAAAGACCAAATGACCTAAAATATATATGACTGATTTTGTGAATGCTGAACTTCTGATCTCATTATGATACAAGTGAATTTCACATGCATTTAAAATTGTTTCATAAGGATAATGCAGCAACAATATATTTGTTTCTCTGTAATTTCAATGATCTCAACAGTTAATTTCACATTTCACCCAATATAAAAGCACACACACAGAACCCTTTTTTAAGAGATCAGTTTTTAATATTATTACTCAAACATTCATGATCAATTGATGACTCATGGAAAAAAATGTGTATTTTTAAAAATCGATTAAATGATGTCACAAATTCATTGAAAATCTCCGATCTCATGATTCTCCCTTTAGACATTCTTTTTGTACACTAAAATTGATTTGCAGCTGGACGAGAACTGCTGAGTGTGAAGTGTGGGGTACCTCACAAATCATTACTAGGACCACTGGTGTATCATTAATTGGACAAAATTAAAAGTGCCTTGATCATTGGCTCACATCATCCAAAGAGGAAGAGGCATCACGATCAAATCCAGTTGTTTACTGAGGAGGAGTCGATGCAAAACTCAGATGTGTCCACGTCTACTTATGTGAGAGCAGAGAGGAGGACAGAGAAGAGGGGACACACAGTTGAACATGATGGACTGTAGGACAGGACTGCTGCTTCTAACTATCTGCTGGGCAGGTGAAGATCTTCACTCATCCTGATTGTTGACAAATTTTGATTTTTGTCATCAGCTGATTAACTTGATGTTTCATCTTCTAAACAGGTGTTGATGCTCAGACTCTGACCCAGTCTGAACCAGTGGTTAAAAGACCTGGAGAATCTCACACACTGAACTGTTCAGCCTCTGGATTCACGTTCAGCAGCTACTGGATGTACTGGGTCAGACAGGCTCCTGGAAAAGGACTGGAGTGGATCGCTTATATCAGCGGCAGTGGCAGCAGCCAGTACTACTCTGAGTCAGTCAAAGGCCGGTTTCTCATCTCCAGAGACAACAACAGAGCACAGCTGAATCTGCAGATGAACAGCCTGAAGACTGAAGATTCTGCTGTTTATTATTGTGCTCGAGAGTCACAGTGACTGAAGTCAGTTCAGCAGCTGTACAAAAACACACACTTCTCATATTTACTGCTGTGAAGAGCAGAACTGCGCACAGACTATTGTATTATTTTAGGCATTTTAAATTCATATTATTATATTACCTTTTTATTTTTATAAATCTCATAAATTCACATATTCATTAAGTATTTTCAGCCAAAAATAACACAATACAATACAACACAATACACCAGTACATGCTTGAATGGATCAGAGCTATGATGATTAGCGTTGACTATTTGGGATGAATATATGAGGAATAATAGCTTAAACATTATGAATACACACACATGGCCTTTGCTGTTGGCTGGTTAAGGCTGAGACTTAGCGAACTCAGGGTTTAAGCATTGACATTTTTACCCCTTCACCCGCCAGCTCTCTCTCCCTAATCACTTTCACTTCTGCAATGGTCCTATCTTTGTTCAGCTACAATTAACCTCTATCTCTCTTTCAAAACTATTTTAAAATGGACTAAGGTGATTGCAAAACTGTTTCTATTTCCCTGGAATCCCTGATGCAGTTCAATACATTTCATAGCTCTCTTTTGGATTTTTTGTTGTCTTTCTCACCTGTTTCTTTTGGGAGGCCTCAGGTGTCTGTCCTGGGACGACTCATTCTTGGTCTATGATGCAATATCCTTTTTTACTGTTGAAAGTTAAGACAGGAACAAATACAACATCCAAGTTAACGTGAGATTTATTTCAATGGATTAATCAACCAATCAGTCAAACTTTATTTATATACCATCTGTTACATTCTAAATTGTTTTGAGGCACTTTACAGAATCCCAGAGCCTGACCCTAACAAGCAACAGTGGCAGGAAAACCTCCCCTTTAACAGGAAGAAACTGTTGCAAATCTGCTTCGTAGGTTCGGACTTTTGTGGGCCTTTTCACAATACGAGAGAAACATTCTCTGTCTGCCAACAGATACAAAAAAGGGCTTGACCTTTTGGGGTGTTGGTTTATATTCAGCAGAAAAGTTAGCAACTGTGCTCAAATGGTCATATGATTAACTGACGACGCCATCTTATTACCTTGTATGATTATGTTCTATGTAAGTTCCGGTACCTCATGAGCCAGTCACAAAGTGGCCCAAGAAGTGTGATTAAATGCCTGCACGTACGCACATTCTTCAGTATATGCATAAGTCAGTTCTAGTGATTCAAAGTTACATGATAAACTTGTGCTACACAGTAAGTTTCACAGTAGATTTCATCGTAAATTTCCACAAAACCTTAAACAGGAATTTCATGAATATTTTAAAAGGTTACAATAAGGTAACTAACAGCAGACCTTTATATGTAAAACATGATTTGACTGTAGGTTCCACTCTTCTATTGGCTCCATATGGTCAACAGTGATGCTTCACATGTTTGATTCTATGCAAATTCAGAGTTCTTCTTTGTTCCTCAGCTATAAAACCATCACATCAGACTGTCAGTGGAGTTCTCTGCACCTGACTTTCAACATTAACCATGTTCTCTGCAGCTCTGCTGCTGCTGTTGGCAGCTGGATGTGAGTCTCTCTCTGTGCATTTGTCAAAGTCAGCAGTTGATCTGTTTCAGTGTGATTTTATAATGAGCATTTTCTTTGTTGTTTCACAGGTGTGAAGGTGAACAGTTGACACAGCCAGCCTCTGTGACTGTGCAGCCAGGTCAGCGTCTGACCATCACCTGTCAGGTCTCTTATTCTGTTAGCAGCTATTACACAAACTGGATCAGACAGCCTGCAGGGAAAGGACTGGAGTGGATTGGAAATGGTATTGGATCTAGCACATATTATAAGGATTCCCTGAAGAACAAGTTCAGCATCAGTTTAGACTCTTCCAGCAACACAGTGACTCTAAATGGAGTGAATGTGCAGCCTGAAGACACTGCTGTGTATTACTGTGCCAGATACACAATAACACAAAGCATCAGTGGAGCTGAACAAAAACCCCTAAGAGCATCAACACAACATCACCAGAGGGGGCGCTGTCATACCAGGAATGATTCAGCACTCAAACATGTTGAGGGTTTAGTCAGAAATGTTGAGGAATCATGCTTAAAATAAATATTTTTTAATCTGAAATATTTAAAGGCAATATGAAACCTAAGTTTACAGCATTACAAACTATAAAAACATTTTTGGATTGCTTTTGCACAAATGGACAACTTCTAATTACTTATAATATTCATGATGACTCTTTTTCCAGAATCAGTAACCTTTGATCTCCTCATTATCTTGCAAGTAAATTTTACAATGTGAAATAGTTCCATAAGGACACAGCAACATAAATACATTTGTTTCTCTCAGTCATTTCTTTGATGATCTCAATTACTTATTTTAACATGTATCAACTAAAAGTGCAGAGACTCATACATGATTTTTAAACATAGATCAGTGTTTTATATTCTCACTTGAACATTCATGATCAAGTGATGACTCATGGAAAAAAGTGTATCTTGATTTCATGATGTAAATTAAGTATTAAGAAAGAAGGTTTTATGCAGAATATACTCATATGTCAGTGACTGCATGGAATCTGAAATACATTTTAAAAACAATAAAATGAGGGTTTTCCCTGGGCATGTTCTAAGGGGCTTTCTCTGCAACAGTTTTCATTTGAAGCTTGATTGGAACTGGTTGGTGTGAAATGTGGGGTACCTTAAAACTCAGTACTGGGACCACTGGTGCACTATTAGTTGGATGAAATTTAAAGTCTCAGATTAAAACGCACATCATCCAAAGAGGAGGAGGCATCACAATCAAATCCAGTTCTTTACTGAGGAGGAGTCGATGCAAAACTCAGATGTGTTCCACGTCTACTTATGTGAGAGCAGAGAGGAGGACAGAGAAGAGGGGACACACAGTTGAACATGATGGACTGTAGGACAGGACTGCTGCTTCTAACTATCTGCTGGGCAGGTGAAGATCTTCACTCATCCTGATTGTTGACAGACTTTTATTTTTTGTCATTAGCTGATTAACTTGATGTTTCATCTTCTAAACAGGTGTTGATGCTCAGACTCTGACCCAGTCTGAACCAGTGGTTAAAAGACCTGGAGAATCTCACACATTGACCTGTTCAGCCTCTGGATTCACA
>NW_026622483.1:0-5837 GCF_003711565.1 Takifugu flavidus
TGGTTCTGCAACTTGGAGTTGTCTGGAGTTGTGTCAGGTAGCCAGGAGAAGGTAGCTGATGTGAAGCTGCCTAGTGTCATTAAAGCTAGCTGTCCCATCAACCGAGTAGCTGGTTAGCCAGGGTGGCTGAGTGACAGGAACATAGCCCAAACCAAAGGTCCACTGTGCACCACCAAATGCTTCCCATGGCTAACCGTTTTTCCCCACTCAGTGACACACCTGCTGAAAAACTGACTCTGGTAATTGGCGACTGTTTTGCACTACGTGAAGCCGACACCGGCGACCATAGTTAGGCGCATTCCAGGGGCCAGAGCGGGTGACATAGAAGCCAATCTAAAGCTGCTGGCGATAAGAAATCTTAAATGTGGTAAAGTTATTATTCGCGCACAACCTGATAGCGGATCATCACATTGATTTATTTTGTTTTACTGAGACCTGACTTTAGGATATGTTAGCTTAAATGAATCTACGCCTCCTACCCATCTTAATTACCATATTCCTTGTGGTACTGGTTGAAGAGGGGGAGTGGCAGCAATATATCACACCAAGTTATTAATTAATCCTAGATCCAAACATTGCTCCAGTTCATTTGAAAGCCTGACTTTAGGCATTACCCATCTGAACCAACTGGAGGACAGAAACGCCACTTTTGTTTTTATTTGTATATCGGCCCCCTGCTGGGCCACATTCAGAGTTCCTGTCTCAGTTCTCTCAGTTTTTATCTGACTTGGTCCTCAGAATAAGTAAAGTCATTATTTTTAGAGACTTTTATATCCATGTAGACGTTGTGAATGACAGCTTTAGAAATGGCTGTGTTCAGAACACAGTCTTACTATAGCAGATGCCTTTCAGATAATGCTGTAGCTAAGTTTAAGGAAACAATTGCTGTGCTAATCCCAGGACCACCATGGGTTTCCCCAGGGATCAATCATTATAATCTTAGCCCTGCTGAGGTCGACTCTGTTGCTGAAGGTGCAGCAGCCTCACTGAGAATCATGCTTAATTCTGTGGCCCCCTGAAAAAGTCTGGAAAGACTGCCTAGTAGTTTATAAAAAAGGCCCCCCATAAAGCTAGAACATCTTATTTTTCTTAAATTGAAGAAAATCTTTCTTTTCAACACTGGCCAAATTAACTAAGAATCACAGCATTTTAGATCCACGTATCCCTTCTTCCCTTAGTGGTGAAGACTTCATGAGCTTCTTCACTGATAAAGTTCTAGCCATGAGAGAAAAAGCTAAACAGGCCATCCCAACAACTGGACCATCACCAGATGTGCTGACTGTGGGAACATACAGGGTCTCCGATGAGCCCTTAAACTTCTTCAGCCTTATATATATTTTTCTGAGGCGTCTATGCTAATTCAGAAATCCAAGTCCACCACGTGTCTCTTAGATCCCATCCCAACACACCTGTTGAAGGATGTTTTACCATTGGTAGGAAGCTCTATCCTGGACCAGATCAATTGTTCTTTAGTGACAGGTTATGTACCCTGGTCCTACAAGGTGGCAGTGATTAAACAGTTTCTTAAAAAGCCATCACTGGATCCTGATGTGCTAGAAAATTATAGGCCTATAGCCCACCTTCCTTTGATCTCTAAAATTCTTGAGGTGGTGGTGGTGACTCAGGTTTCTATGGTGGTTCCGCTGGACCTCAGTGCTGCTTTTGATGCAGTGGAGTGCTATTACTAGCTGGACTAAACAATCTAGAGCAATGGACAGTGTGGGAAAAGAGGTGGAGAGACTTGTGCAAGCAGGTTGGAAAGGATACAGAGACGTGTCAGGTGTGAAATGTGAGACAAGACCATCTGCGAGAAGGAAAGGGAAGGTGCACAAGAGAGTGGTTAGTCAGGTGTGCTGGATGCTTTCGAGACAGTGGCCCTGAGGAGAAGACAGCAAGAGAAACTGGAGGAAGAAGCGATGAAGATGTAGGGATAGATTGGATCACATGATCACTCTAGATGGTATCTCATTAACATCTAGTCTCTCTGTGAGGAATCTAGGAGTAACTTTTGATCAAAATCTCTCCTTCAACTCACACATTAAATTAGTCTCTAGAAGTGCCTTTTTCACTTGAGGAAACATCTCAAAGATCAGGAAGCTACTGATGCAGCCTGATGCTGAAAAGTTAGTCCATGCATTTGTTACTTCCAGGCTGGACTACTGTAACTCCTTATTATCAGGGTGTCCAAACAACTCTTTAAGAAGCCTCCAGTTGATCCAAAATGCTGCAGCCAGAGTTCTGAAGGTATTGACAAAAGAGATCACATAAGTCCTGTAATGGCGTCGCTTCATTGGCTGCCCGTTAAATTTAGAATAACTTTAAAACCCTTCTTCTGACCTACAAGGTCCTCAGAGGCCTAGCTCCATCCTACCTGGAGGAGCTAGTGATACCCTATCAGCCCAATAGACCGCTCCACTCTCAGAATGCTGGTCTACTTGTGGTTCCCAGAGTTTCTAGGAGTAGAATGGGGGCCGAGCATTTAGCTACCAGGCCCCCCTGCTATGGAACCAGCTCCCTGTCCAGGCCCCCCTGCTATGGAACCAGCTCCCTGTCCAGGTACGGGAGGCTGACTCCATCGCTACTTTTAAGATCAGACTCAAACCTACCTCTTTGAAAAAGCTTACTGTTACTAATTCAGTAGTTCCAGTTACTATCATAGACAGACAAATTATCATACTTAGGGGGTCGTCTAATCATTAGGTCACATTCTAGCTATGCTGTTATAGGCCAAGGCTGCGGGGTCCGGAAACATGATCACCTGACAGGCCTCTGTCACTCCACTGGGTCATGGTTTCCTCTCCTTTCCTCTCCTTTCCTCTCCTCATCAAGCAGACTAGTTATGCTGATTCTTGTGTAGTTTTCTGCTTCTCTCCCCCCCCCCCCCCCCCCTCTATTTTTTGCAGGTATCACTGCCATCGGAGCTGCATAATGACCGCCGGCCCCGTTGAAGTGATTGTGCATATTTTTGTGTGTGTGGTTTTGTGCTGCTGTGCCTCTCCTCCTCCTCTCCTCTCCTCTCCTCCTCTCCTCTCCTCTCCTCTCCTCTCTCCTCTCCCTCTCCTCTCCTTCTCCTTTTCCTCTACCTCTCCTCTTCTTTCCTCTCCTCTTTCCCTCCTCCTCCTTCTCCTCTCCTCTACCTCCCCTTCACTCTACCTCTCCTCTCCTCTACCCCTCTCCTCTCCTACCTATTCTATCCTCTACCTGTCCTCCCTCCCCTCTCTCCTTCTTTACCCAGCGGCCATCAGCAGGAGGGTCCCCCTACATGAGCCTGGTCCTGCTCAAGGTTTCTTCCTGTTAAAGGGGAGTTTTTCCTTGCCAGGTTGCTTGTCTGGGGTCAGGCTCTGGGATTCTGGAAAGCGCCTTGAAACAATTTTGATTGTATAAGACGCTATATAAATAAAGATTGATTGATTGATTGATAGGCACTTTCTGTTGCACGTGGATAGAATCAACACGGATTATATCAGAGGAATTGGAATATTATGTTATTTTAGCCTATACAATCATGGGTTAGTCAATTTATAAACCTTCATATTAAACAAAACCTATATAATGAAATGAACAGCATGGTTTAAGACATGCTGTGTGACACTTTTTTTAAAAAAAATGCTATTGTATACAGACAATTCTATGGATAAATGTGCTTAATACAAACAGAAATAACACTATTGACAAGAACATGTATTGATGTTACTCCAATGGGGATCACATTAACATTACAGCAATGTCATTTTCCTTACACTAGTTGTTGTATTTGAATGCCAAAGTCAAGACAGTGAAGCGTTGTAGTTTGACTGCTGTGTGTTAAGACACAGCAAAGACTTCCTGTTTGAAACCACCAAGACAGAAGGGGAAAAGCCAAGCCCACCATGCAAGTATGTACAAGTATTGCCGTCATAGCTGCAGCACCATAAATAAACAGATTCTGACTGTTACAAAAAACACATTTGGACATTTTAGACAATAAAGACTGCAACTATATTTGAAGCTTATTTTAGAAGAATATTGACTGCAGGATAAAATATATAAGTACAGGATTAGTTTAAAACTTAATTTTTCTATTGACTTCCTTCTTGTCAGAATTAGAGCATGTGAAAAAGGAACTCTTCTTTCTGCTGAGGATTTCCTTGAGCTCCTTTTTATCCTTGTGTGTCCCTGTCCCTGGACACTTAAGCTCCTCCACCATGATTCGTTGGTCGTTGGAGGACAAGACAATCAAGGGTGTGTTGGTTATTTCCTCCTTTATTGTACCAAGGATCCTGAACATCCTGAACAATGTAGAATGTACACAATAAATCAAATATCTATAAATCAACCACAGAAGAGCTTTTTTCTATTTTGGGAGTTTTCTGAAACTACAAGATATCTAAAATTGTTGAAAATGGTCATTTTTCTATTCTACTGCTTTACACTGAAGTAAACACATTCAGTCCAGGTATGTTCTCTGTTCATCTTCTTCCACAAAACAGAACCATCTGCATCTGGACAATCCTGTAAATGACAACAATGAACTCAGTGCCTTTTGAATATTTAATGAACGACTTTATTCTGACTAATAAAAAATACCTTTGGTTTGGACAGAGGTGAGAGTCTTACATGTGATTCTGAAACATAAAATGAATGCTAAAACTGTGAAAAAAATCATGTGAGACAACATGATTGAAAACAGGAAGTGCAATTGATTATACCTTCATAATTGCAGCTGTGATTGTTCATCATGCACACCGAGAAGGCCAGATACACTACCAGAAATATGCTGAATGATGATGCACCACACAGGAAGTAAAACAAGACCAGAGAGTCTTTGTGATCTGTAGATGCACACGGCAGCAGACAGAGATTAAATTGTACATTTTTTTTGCATTGTGTCAAGTCTGCTTAACAATGGACAAGCAATAGTAGTAAAGTAATCATTTTAAACTTCTGAATCTTGAGTCCAAGTCATAACATTGGAATCATAAAGTTAGAATAAAACTCACCCTCAAATTCCACCTTGGTTACAGCTCCAAACACAATGCTTTGACAGGATGCGACACCACAATAGTAGGTCCCAGTCTGAGACTTATTCATGTTCTTTAGGGATAGGTTGAAGAAACAGCTGTTGGTTTTCCTGTCACACTTGTTATTCCTTCTGACTGCACTGGTGAAAATAACTCCTGGTAGAGATTCTCCAGAGTTTCTGAACCAGTAAACAGCATGTTTTTCATCGCAGGTTGGAGTATAAACTGTGCAGTTCAGCATCATGGAATCTTCTGATTGAATCGTGCCAGACGCCAACTGATGCACTGAAGTTGGAACATTAAAACCTGACCCCCTTACACTGACAGTTGTGCCGTCGTGAAACTGATATTCAAAAAAGTTGCTTGCTAAGCAGTAATAGGTAGCGGAGTCAGCAACACGTAAATCTGAAATTGTCAAGTGATGCTGGAGATTTTCAGTAACCAGTTGGAAACGTGTGCTGTTTCTAAATTCATCCGTAAAGGAAGCTTTTTGACCAAATAAATAGAAGCTAGACATTAGCTTTGGTTTCTGGCCTATCACTTGCTTATACCAGTAAAGGGTTTTGTAAAACTGTCTTCATAGAAACATTTTAAAGTAACATTGTCACCAACATCCGCTGATAGAAAATCAGCATCTTGACGAATGGGGATGGACAACTTCGTATTGTCCCCATGGACTGGAGAGAAAAAGTAAATCACATATGTTTCAGCCTATTTTGAGACAACAAAGAACAAAAACAATACTTTCATTTAGAAAAGCCCTAAAATCAGCACTTACCAATGTTTCCCAAGAACACACACATCAGACAGCATAATCTCTGAAACGATGTCATTGTG
>NW_026622484.1:0-7213 GCF_003711565.1 Takifugu flavidus
TGATAAACAGTAATTCAGATCAAACCAGATTAATGATTGATCATCAAGATCAACAGGTTCTAGATATATATTCTGTGACAAATTGTGGGGCTTGTTGTTTTTTAATAAAAGTATTGATTGGAATAAAGCCCTCGGAAAGTGTCTCAATGACTCAATGATGACTGAGATGATCGTCATGACTCATCCTGATTATTTTATTATTCCTGTTTTAAATAATATTCTTGGAATCAAACTAAATGCACTTTTCATAACTTGATGTGAAATCACCAGGAGCCATTTGGTTAGAAACAATATTCTTTTCCAAGTTACCTGAACAAGACCAACAGTTTTATAATATTTTTATTTCAATACAACATTATTCACACAATATGTGAAATTTGCTGGTAGATAATGAATTTTCAAGTTCGAGTTCTAAGTTCTGATAGAATCAATTCTGAATGAATGTCTTTTTTTAATTCTTGCTTAATTTTTGCTCTCACACATCTAGAACACAAGCATCGTACTAGAGCAGCAAAGGTCATGAAAATGAGCAGCGTGATTCCAGCTAAGAAGAGCATCACGTCTACAGAGTGATAGGAATACCAGGGCAGCCTGTAGGACTCAGTCCTCAGGTGAGCTGCACCTTTGTGTCTCATGACAAACTCTATCCAGAAGAGGGCGCTGTCCATCGGCTTCATCGGCTTGTCTCTGTGCAGTCTGGAGAGCCTCTGCATGTTCATCCTATAGGAGGGATCGTTTAAAACTTCCTGAATACCTTGAAAGAAGATCTCTTCAGTCATAGTAAAAAAATCCAGGACCTTCCCTGCACCCCTCACTTCAAGTCTATTTATATTATCATTTTGATCATAAATCAGAGGAAGTCCAATGATGGGGACTCCGTGATACAGAGCTTCCTCAACTCCGCTCGTTCCTCCATGAGCCACAAACAGCTTTTATTTTTACCAAAACAATAAAAAGACATAAAATTTAACGATTCAAGTAATCTTTTTGTCATACCCTGAAAACACAGTTATTTCATTTTTAAATCCTGGGAAATATGACTTTAAAATAGCATTTTTTACCTTTGTGTAGCCTCTTATTCTATTCTTTGGCTGGAGAACAAAACAGATGCTTCACTGTTGATATTCCGAGCAGAAAAGGACTTTGGCACTGAAATACGGCGTCACTGAGCAGCAATAAGAATGCATAGGGGAGTTTGTGGATCACAAAGTGAAACATCAGGACCCTTAACCCTTGTGTAATATTGTTGTTACTCAGCCAGCGTTTGGGGGGTCTGATGGACCCGTTGCATTTTGTGGCTTTTAATGCCTCACAATCAAACACTTTTATGTTAAAATAGTGAACAGATGTTTACCTTATCCCAATTACAAGCAGTATAAACGATATATATGGTTAATATTTGCCCTTTACCTTTGTTAGGTCTTGATGTGTTTGAAAGATGACTGAAGAGATCTTCTTTCAAGGTATTCAGGAAGTTTTAAACGATCCCTCCTACAGGATGAACATGCAGAGGCTCTCCAGACTGCACAGAGACGCGCCGATGAAGCCGATGGACAGCGCCCTCTTCTGGATAGAGTTTGTCATGAGACACAAAGGTGCAGCTCACCTGAGGACTGAGTCCTACAGGCTGCCCTGGTATTCCTATCACTCTGTAGACGTGATGCTCTTCTTAGCTGGAATCACGCTGCTCATGTTCATGACCTTTGCTGCTCTAGCACGACACTTGTGTTCTAGATGTGTGAGAGCAAAAAGTAAGCGTGATTTTAAAAAGACATTTATTCAGAATTGATTCTATCAGAACTTGAAAAATTATTATCTAAAAGCAAATTTCACATATTGTGTTGTGATTAATGGTGTATTGAAATAAAAATATTATAAAACTGTTGGTCTTGTTCAGGTAACCTGGAAGAGAATATTGCTTGATGACCGCACATTTATTTATCTAACCAAATGGCTCCTGATAATTTTTATGAATTACAAGATTACAAGAAATATTTAAAATAGAAAGGAATAATAAAATAATCAGGATGAATAATGGTGATGATAAATGTCACCCAGTCAAATCATTTCTACGGTATTTTAGGTACCAAAAGCGAAAAATAAGATTTTGTCAAGAACAGATTTTTCAACAATTTCAGCGTTCCACAGGATGTGCTAGAATAATCAGAATCTAAAATGTATGTGTGTAAACAAGAATGAATTAGAGAGAACAAAAGAGAGCTGTAAATCAGTGCATAAAGACAACTTCCTCAGTCATCATTGAGTCATTGAGACACTTTCTGAGGGCTTTATTCCAATCAATACTTTTATTAAAGAACAAAAAACAAGCCCCACAATTTGTTACAGAATATATATCTACAACCTGTTGATCTTGATGATGAATCATTAATCTGGCTTGATCTGAATTACTGTTGATCAGCAGGGTAGTATCTGAAGCCTGAATGTGTTTACTTGACTGTATAAATAGGAGCTATCGATATAAGCACTTCAGAGTTCTTCGGTTCTTCGGTCCAACCTAACTATCCCTTGACCCAGTCTTTTATAGAAACACATATGTAAATTATTGATGCTAATTCAGTCCAATCCAGTCCTAAACAAACAATTCTAAACAACAATCATGGGACAAGTCAAGGAGAAGGTGGTTTTCAGCAAGATGTGAAGGTATTTAAATACCTTCATGTTGACTTAACACTGCAAACTGCAATAATCATTTGTTGTTTTAACGGTCGTATTCAGAGTTTGCTTTCAATCCTGATTTGGAATTTAATATTAAAATCAGGATGGAGGCCAGATTGTGTGATTCCGCGGCTGTCTTTCCGCCTTGCTGAAAAACACCTTCTCCTTGACTTGTCCCTGTCCCTCATGTTTCTAATCTGTGCTCTTATTCTCTCCATCTGATTTAACCAGCAGTTTCACGCAGCTATGGTTTGACCCTGCTAGTGAGACACGTGCTAATAACATTCCCAGTGTTCCCAGGTCTCAGTTTCTGGAATACAGATGTTGTGAATTTCTTCTGGTGGTGGTCGAGAGGTGCTGATGAGAAAGGAATCTTCATTGACACCGACTTGGTTATCATCGATGTCTATTGGAGAGAACAGTCAGGTATCTATCGGACACTGCAGTTCGCCTGAGGGAGGTTTCGTGGTCCTGTAGGTGAAGAACTCTGAAGTTTTACATCGATAGCTCCTTCTTATACAGTCAAGTAAACACATTCTTCTCCGATGACCTCATGATACACAATATAGCAAACCCAATGGCATAGAGTTCAGTTAGTACCAAAAATGGGAATAGTAGAATGGCTTCATGATACACCTCCTCATATGGTGAACAACCAGGGGTCTACGGGCTCCAGCATCTCCTCTTAGCAGCTTCTCTTAGCAATAACAAGACTTCAGATATACATGTTAAATACATAAAACACATCAAACAGTAGTTTTTGAATTTGTAGTTCATAGTCCCCTGATGACGGATCTTCAGTTGTTCCACATCTTTATCCAGGGTCCTCCAGCATCTTTCACAGTTCATTTTGAAGTTCTGTGTCCATTCTGTCATCGAATCCTCAGAAGTGTATTCAGACAGGTGCACCAACAAAGTTCACCACAAGTTGAGACTAGACTTCGAAGACTTTTCTCCTGACCAGGTGAAGTCATGCTCCGATCAGACACGTACTCTGCACGCTGTCCCAGAGACTCTCCTCCTCCACCCCAGCGTTGTCTCTTTTATTAAAATAGGCATGATTACACAGCGGGAGGTGTATCTTAGTTACATAGACTGCAGCAGATACATTTCTCACACAGGTGGGGGAAAGTTTATGCTCGCCGAGTCACATTGTTCATGTTTTGACTATATTGGAGCAGTTACCAGCCTACGCACAGGTGCACAGGCCTGAGAACCCTAACCTAAGCAGATATCACACATTATTGTTTATTCCTCCTTCTTACTAACACGCTCACATACAGATCCGTTCCCACACTCCACTTTCCCACATTTTAATCCTTCTCGTATTACCTACGAAACTACTCTACTTCAATCAAAATAGCAATTACATAAAATGTAATTTGCGATATTTCACAACAATTCGAACATAGTTGTCACCCCACTGTAGATCCCCAACTACAGTCCTGGAAACAGATAAGAGAGATGCCACTATCTTTGCAAACAAAACATTGGTTTCATTAAAAAGGTATACAATACAAACATATCAAAGCATGAGTAACACAAATAAGTAAATGATGTAACCATTTCCCCCTTGTCACCAGTACTACAACGAAAGAAATGGAAACATAGACACCATTAATGCAAAAGATAACGTAAGAATATATCTCAACCGATTATACTGGATCTTATCAGAAATGTCCTCCTCTTAATCTGAAAATAATTTTTCATAATCAATTGAAATAAAGTTCTCCACACATAGACAAGTAAACCTGCAAGAAGAAACTTCTATATTTCTAGGCTTTTCTTTATTATGTGTGTGTGTGTGTGTGTGTGTGTGTGTGTGTGTGTGTGTGTGTGTGTGTGTGTGTGTGTGTGTGTGTGTGAACCATGCGGTCCTGCTGGATCACACCCAGTTTTCTTTATCTCCACACAGACTTATCTGATGTTTTTTCACGACCAGGACAACCCTGAGGTCCTCTTTAAGCTTCAGATAAACTCTCAAACGTTCTATCTGAGGTACAAAAGTGATTTTCTTCTTTCTTTTTTAGAGTTTCAATTAATTACAAAAGTCTTTCTGCCCCCTCCCTTTTTCCATTTCTTTTTAACAACAAACTATGAGAAGGTCCCCCATAAGATCACTCTTACAAGGACAGAGAGAGACAGAGAGAGTGACGGCAAGGTGGGGGGTTAAACAAACACACTAACAGAGCTCAAAATCAAATCACAAACGCACACACACTACCTGCATATGCAGATTTAGCCTATTATGACATGTCCGGTACCGCTGTCAGAAATCACAGTTTTTCGCCACGTCAGAGAGGACACCTATAATAACCTATAACCCCAGATTTCCAGCCACACAAGAGGACACACAGGACTTTTGGACAACTGTCCTGAAGAGAATTGTGTTTGCTTTTTTCTATACGATTCTGTTTTCTGTTATAGTTAGTTTAGAAGTAAGGGATAGTATAATCTTTAGCAAGAGTAAAGATAAGCAGTCAGTTGATCCTTCCTTGACATGATTGTTGTTTAGATAGTTGTAATCAGCAGGAGACAGTCAGACGGGAAGTGTTAAACCCCCAGCGTAAAACTTGACAGCATAGTTTACTGGTGTTGATATGTGTTTCTATAAAAGACTCCCTCTGGACTGTTTGCCTGATTCTGCCTGCCTCCCGGTTACTGAACTTTTGCCTGCCTCGACCAAGTCCACTGTCCTGCCTTCGAACTGTTTTTGGTGTGCCAGATTGCAGTTAATAAACCTATTAACTGATCATCAGTTCATTGCCTATTTTGTACTGCACTTGGGTCCATACCATACCTGTCAGTTTCTGTTACAGTTAGTTTAGAAGTAAGGGATAGTATAATCTTTAGCAAGAGTAAAGCAGTCAGTTGACCCTTCCTTGACATGATTGTTGTTTAGATAGTTGTAATCAGCAGGAGACAGTCAGACGGGAAGTGTTAAACCCCCAGCGTAAAACTTGACAGCATAGTTTACTGGTGTTGATATGTTCCTCTGCAAGAAGCTGAACTTTCACCTCGCCATTTGGGAAACAACGGAAAACAAGGACTGTGTCAGCATTCAATGTAACGGGAAGAAGATGAGGTCATCCAAGAAGAAGGACTGGATTGGACTGAATTAGCATCAATAATTTACATATGTGTTTCTATAAAAGACTGGGTCAAGGGATAGTTAGGTTGTCAGACTTCATGCCCTGGTATTTGACTTTGTTATTGTAGGGTTATGAACTGGCCCGGAGCTCTGTAATATTTGGATCTTGAATTGTTTCTATTTCCTCAATACATTTTGAAATTGGTATTTTTCTTCTTGAAGTCTTCATTCAAAGAACATGCGGATTAGCAGTGACACATGTGAGGTATTGTGATCCAACACCGCGGCTATTAAAACTATAACATCATTTCCTGGCCATAACACCAACACGTTCCTCGTGCCAGCACGCTCAGTTGCCAATCCTGTACATAACACAGTGTACAGACCGAAAAAGATAAATTCAGAATCAGCTGTCCTTTTTAGCTGAAATGAGCAGTGCAATAAATCTCATGGCCTGTCTCTCCTCCAGAGCCACTACTTCAGTCTTTCACAAAACAAAAAAAAGGTCAAATTGAAAAATTTTGAAGAAGTATTCTAAAACATCGACACAAAAATGTACACCCAAACTAATTATCTTTACAGTGTGTCTAAATTACTCCCCCAAAAGCTTAATTGAACTAACCAGAACCCCAATATGTGAAAAAATCTTCACTTTACTTGCCGGCTTGGAGCGGGAGTTGGTCCGAGGAAGCAGATGGAGAAGAAGACAGCCACAACCGATCCTGTTCTTGACGCCAGCTTTGTGGTGAATTTCTTCTGGTGGTGGTCGAGAGGTGCTGATGAGAAAGGAATCTTCGTAGACACCGACTTGGTTATCATATGTCTATTGGAGAGAACAGTCAGGTATCTATCGGACACTGCAGTTCACCCGGGGGAGGTTTCGTGGTCCTGTTGGTGAAGAACTCCGAAGTGCTTACATCGATAGCTCCTATTTATACAGTCAAGTAAACACATTCAGGCTTCAGATACTACCCTGCTGATAAACAGTAATTCAGATCAAGCCAGATTAATGATTCATCATCAAGATCAACAGGTTGTAGATATATATTCTGTAACAAATTGTGGGGCTTTTTGTTCTTTAATAAAAGTATTGATTGGAATAAAGCCCTCAGAAAGTGTCTCAATGACTCAATGATGACTGAGGAAGTTGTCTTTATGCACTGATTTACAGCTCTCTTTTGTTCTCTCTAATTCGCTCTTGTTTACACACATACATTTTAGATTCTGATTATTCTAGCAGATCCTGCGGAACGCTGAAATTGTTTAAAAATCTGTTCTTGACAAAATCTTGTTTTTCCCTTTTGGTACCTAAAATACCATAGAAATGATTTGACTGGGTGACATTTATCATCATGATTACTCATCCTGATTATTTTATTATCCCTGTTTTAAAAAATATTCTTGTAATCTTGTTATTCATAAATAATATCAGCAGCCATTTGGTTA
>NW_026622485.1:0-6398 GCF_003711565.1 Takifugu flavidus
GTCTTCTGAACACCAAGAAGAAGCTGGAAGCTGACCTTGTCCAGGTTCAGGGTGAGGTAGATGATTCCATCCAGGAAGCGAGAAATGCAGAAGATAAAGCCAAAAAGGCCATCACTGATGTGAGTTCCCATCTATCATTTAGATGGTCCATTTCTCATTTGCTTCCATGCTCTGAGAATATTAATCCTACCATGGACTCTAAATAAAGAAGGGAAATGTTTGTAATTTCAGGCTGCTATGATGGCAGAAGAGCTGAAGAAGGAACAGGACACCAGTGCTCATCTAGAGAGGATGAAGAAGAACCTGGAGGTGACTGTCAAGGACCTGCAGCACCGCTTGGATGAAGCAGAGAGCCTTGCCATGAAAGGTGGCAAGAAGCAGCTCCAGAAACTGGAGTCCAGGGTAGCTATAAACCCTCAACATAATTCACATGTGTGGATATTCCTGGAGAAAAATATGATGGAGGATATTAATTATCTTTCAGGTACGTGAGCTGGAAGCTGAGGTTGAAGCTGAGCAGAGACGTGGAGCTGATGCTGTTAAAGGTGTCCGCAAATATGAGAGGAGAGTGAAGGAGCTGACCTACCAGGTAAAGTAGAAAGAATAATTACAGTTACTGGTCTGTGAGTGCCTTGTTTCTGTTTTCTTTTATTTCTTATATCTTCTTTATATTAATTTAATTCTATAGACTGAGGAGGACAAGAAGAATGTCATCAGACTTCAGGATCTGGTGGATAAACTGCAGCTTAAAGTGAAAGCTTACAAGAGACAAGCTGAGGAGGCTGTGAGTCAACAACACTTTTGTGACCATCTCCTTAATTTAGAATACCGTATATAATAGCATTCTTGACTTCCTCTTCCACCCCCTCACAGGAGGAGCAGGCCAACACTCACATGTCCAGGCTGAGGAAGGTTCAGCATGAGATGGAGGAAGCTCAGGAGCGTGCTGACATTGCTGAGTCTCAGGTCAACAAGCTGAGAGTCAAGAGCCGTGATGTGGGGAAGGTACGTTTTAACACATTTCAGACTATTTTCATGCCAACACAAACCAAACATTTTTCTGTTCTAGTCGTCATGCATAGGGTACAAGGCTTGATTATTATCTTTTCTCTTTTTTAAAAGGCAAGTGAGTCTGCTGAGTAAAATGCAAGAAGATAAAATTCATGAAACATGATCCACCTTCTATCAGAAATTAATAAAAATATCTCATAAATTTTCTCGAATGGTTGTCATTTGTTTTGTGCCCTAATATATTTAAACAAGCTAAATTCACCCAAGTTACACTGATAGTTTCAGTTATGTCCAAAAGTTAACGCATGTCCTTTGACTATTTTATTTTAACATCTTTTAAAAAAATCATTAACATCTTATATCTGCTTCTGATCAAGTTGTGACCTGTACATTTGGGAGAAAAATATAGAGAAACAGAGACTGAAAGGGCTTTAAAGTTGATTAAACTAGCATGGAGACATTAGACCTTTAGACTGGAGTTACTGGAGGCTCTACTCGAGTGTATGTGTCTAGCGAAATGACCACTGACCTGCAGATGCCTTTCCTATTTTAATCAGCGTATATCACTTATCCCTCTTGGGAATACTGTGTGTATACCATAAATGTCAAGTTTAAGATCTGCTTACGTTTCAAAGCACATGGCACCACCATGTATGTGGAACAACTCAACAGCTGACCAGTTCAACACAAAATTCATCATTAAAAAAACTAATTTTAGTTGGTTGATTTTAAATGTTTTAATGTCTACATAGATAGTCCAAAAAACCTGATAATAGTCCCCCTTCAGGTAACATTAAAGCTGTAATGAAAAACTATTAGGCAACCCAGTAATACAGACCAGTACTGGCATTGGGATGTGTTACTGCTTAAGCACTTCTAATCTACATAGATGTACTCTATAAAGCTCTGACATCAGTTTATGTGCACTGATACATGAGGCCAGTCCTTGAGATGTCTTTCTAATTTTGGTAAAGCTAGCAGCCCAAGCCTTTGCCATAATTGAAAATGTGGGCAGTCATTGAATAAAATATCTTGATCCCCTCATAGCATCTTATATATCTCACACAGTATCCATACCCATATTATGTTGAAATAGGCATAAAAAGATTATTGAAATAATTGGATTTAGCTCATATTTGAAATACACTTAGTATTTACTATTTTTTGGTCCAATTAAAAAGCACACAAAAGCTTATACAGAAACACTATGTTACAAAAGTCAAGGCTTATTTGACATTTGCTCATGGATGTTTGGCAATCCTTTTGAAACTGCTGTGTGTGAAAACCTTTCATAGACATAATCCTTTCACACAAGTCACACATACAGAAGAGAAAAAAAACAAAATATGTGCACACATTCACCAATTAGGGATAGTGAATTTGATCTCTGCAATGGGGATCGGGTGCCTTGATCAGTGATATACCAGCCCATGACCAGTAACAGAACAGATTTGAACCAGCCACCCTCAAGTTATAAGAATCAACATGAGCACTAGAGCTTGAATTGTAACTGGTCTGAACATCCACCTGGGTACTATTTGCTGAGTCTGGCCCACTGACTGGCTACTGACTGGGTACCAGTCTCTAAGCTGTCTGGAGGCCTGGCAGCACACTGATATTAGTGGACTACTTTCCTTGTGGGTAATGTACAGGAAACAAAATAAGTTCCTAAGAAACACTTGTGGCTTGTCCCCTGGGAGAAATGGAAGCCAGTTAAGTGTAAGGCAGAGAGCAAACTGGCAGAGAGACTGCCTTCCTGTTATTTAAATGGGTGCTGGACTTGATGCAGGGTACTTGGATAGTAGGACATTAATATATCAAAGTCAGCATGTAAAAAATTCACATCAACAGTTTTAGGTATTTTAAGCCAGATAGACCTGAAAATAGACCAAAGGATGAGACCAGACATTAATTAATCATGATTTTGCTACATGTATCTTTGTGTTTGTGGTTGGAAATATTTGCATTTATTACTTTATTCTGACTTTATTCCTTATATATGGCTCAAAACTAATTTCAATGATGATGTTGCACAAGTCAGAAAGGACCAGAGCTTCCCACATGCTGCCAGACTTTAATCATCCTTTGGTTAAGAACGATTTGAACGAGTCGATCATTTTCCTGTTTTGGTTGTGACTCCTGCTTAATGCTGTGTGCAGCTCAGCACTTCTTTTGAAATTCAATACGTCTGGAGGCAAGTCAAAAATAACAAAAAATACAGACCTAAAATTCTTTGCAATGCTTTCCCTTGGGAACCCACACGTTACTTTTGATATATGCGACCCAAAAGAGATTAAATTTATTACATTAATCTCTTTAAACCTGACAAATGTTGTTGACAACATATCTTAATGTGTCCTATAAATATATCCATCTCATATGCCAAATAAGAACCACTGCTCCCTTGGATGGTGCCCATTTGGATTTATTTTTGACCTCGTGATCCAATGGTAAGATTGCCAATATTGAGTTAAGCTGCTGTAAAATTTAGAGATGATATTTATTCTTGGAGCTAAATCTCAGTTTTAATGAATTCCACTGAATTAACCACTTGTTTAGTGAGTCTTTCAAATATTTCAGTCCAACCCCCCAGATTTATATCTCATGTTAGTATTTTCTATTGGGAAAATACTGTATATCTCTGGTGTTAAATGATCTGAGCTGGCAATCCCCCTTAAATTTAATATTTCACTCCAAGAGGATATCTAATACTTGCCCAGCATTTATGGAAAGTTAGTCTGTATCTTTCCTGGGTTGTAACTATATACCAGGCATTTAAATGCTTCAACAAATGTAAAACTCTTAAGCTGTGATATCAAAATGAATACAACACACACGCTTGCCAGAACGTATGAAAACTGATCTTGATTTCAATAATTTTAAAACAACAAAACCTGAATCACCCAAGCCAGCATCGATGCTGCACACTAACTGGCCACTTCACAGAAAATCCTCATATTCACAGTTTTAATAAGCCTATTATAGAATTCATCAATCTGATAATTTTGCCAATTGTAACTGACTGTAGATTTTCAGCAATGATAATATTGCAGCATAAGCATATTCAGTATGCTATGACAATTCTACATATGTATTGCATAGCAACAATGCTGGTATGAACAAATAAAAGTGTTTAGAATTATATTTACGATTATGTTTACACTGTATGGCTGTCTTTTCAAATTTTAAGTGCTCATTTTGTTAAACATCGGGGAACTAGTACTTCTTAGATAATGTTGTACTGTAGTATAATTACTCAAATAAAGCTATAAAAAAAACATTAACTATAACATACAAATTTGCCACTTCTTATTCATCTACATAGGCTGTAACATTTCTATGGACATATCATTAGCACCCAACATGGTGTCTAGCATTCCTGACCAAACTGAGGAGAGCACTCATGCTGAGGTGGCACGACTGGCTGTATATAAAAGCAGCAGCTCTGGACTTCCAGTCTAACTGGTTGGCATCATAGACGGGTGAGTGTATACATCTGTTTCTATAGCATGGTATTTTTACACTGATGAATGTGTTATCTGGTATCTTGGTAATCATCCTCTGTTGTTTTAAATTATCTTACTTTATCTGTAAGCATTTTGTACTAAATTTCCCAATGGAAAGCTGTTGTTTTAAATACTTGTTTTGTTGCATTTTGATAAACAGGTTATCAAGGACTTTCTTTTTGCATCAGTGGAGGTAAATTCTATAAAATAATAGATACCCCTACTACTCAATTAAAGGTTTGAAAACAGACCTGACTGACATTTGAATGTGTAATACTTTCAGCATCCATTAAAGTGCCACCATGAGCACAGATGCCGAGATGGAGCAGTATGGCGCTGCGGCCATTTACCTCCGTAAACCAGAGAAGGAGAGGATTGAGGCCCAGACTGCTCCATTTGATGCAAAAACAGCCTATTTTGTCGTTGATCAGGCGGAGATGTATGTCAAGGGTAAACTGGTCAAAAAAGAGGGTGGCAAAGCCACCGTTGAGACAGATGGAGGGAAGGTAGGTAAAAATGAAAAAGTCAAGTAAAAAAAAAAGTTACAAAAAATCTGACCACCATAGTTCATAATATCTCATTGTTAAAACATTGTTAACAATTGTCTGTTTAGACTGTCACTGTGAAAGAGGATGACATCCACGCCAGGAACCCTCCAAAGTTTGACAAAATGGAGGACATGGCCATGATGACCCATCTGAATGAGCCATCTGTGCTGTATAACCTCAAAGAGCGTTATGCATCATGGATGATCTACGTATGTCTTTGCTTAAATTTGGATATCAAGCAAAAAACTTTCTTTCATCTGATTAGCACAGGCAGCCATTTAAGTATTGCTTTTTGCTTTCTATAGACCTACTCTGGGTTGTTCTGCGTCGTGGTGAACCCCTACAAGTGGCTTCCTGTGTATGATGCTCAATGTGTTGCAGCATACAGAGGAAAGAAGAGGATTGAGGCTCCACCACACATCTTCTCCATCTCTGATAATGCCTATCAGTTCATGCTCACTGGTAAGTTGAAATGATTTGATTTTTTTTTTTAAAATTCAACCTAACTGAAAACAAACTCTGAAATTTGGAAAGTAATTTTGGTATTTGCATTTCAGATCGTGAGAACCAGTCTGTCCTGATTACGTAAGTATACTGTGTATATAAAGTCAAGTCAAGACAAGTCAAATCAATATCTTCACATGTATCAAGGTATCAAGACAAGGTATCAAGACAGAGCAGGACAGGAGGAACATTTAAGTGCACAAACACAATATACAGGAGCATGAACATGTCCTAGTATTGTCTAATCCTATGTGATAATAAATAAAATAAAGAGCAAATTGCTTAAGGCTTATGTTATTAAAGGTACTAAAGAGAAGATATAAAACAAACATCAGTGTAACATTTGAGGTGTTTCAACAGTGTACATTTTAGGAAGATATACTATGAGGTAACAGCTCCAGTTCTATGAATTGATAAGGGTTTTTTTGTAGTGCGAGGCAGCCAGTGGCAATAAGTGTCTTAAATTTTAAACTTTATGTAAATTTAGACAGAACTTTGATAGCCTCTCTGTTCTACCCCAGTGGAGAATCTGGTGCCGGAAAAACTGTTAACACCAAACGTGTCATCCAGTACTTTGCAACAATTGCAGCTATTGGAGCTAAGAAAGAGGCAACACCTGGCAAAATGCAGGTATTGTGGTTTGTTTATTAAAATGTGATCATTAGAAAGAAGCCAATTTGGTTTATTAACTAATGTCAAAACTCTTTTCTTTTCCAGGGTTCTCTTGAGGACCAAATCGTTGCAGCCAACCCTCTGCTGGAGGCCTATGGTAATGCCAAGACTGTGAGAAATGACAACTCCTCACGCTTTGTAAGTGATGAAAGTACCA
>NW_026622486.1:5000-20015 GCF_003711565.1 Takifugu flavidus
TACTAAGGGCAGTACCAAGGCAGGGCGAGGGAGTCCTGGCCACGTGAAAAAGAAATTAAGTCAAGACAAATCATCCAAAAGAGTGATTGTGAGTGTGAAAGGATTGTTAAATACCACTAGGTATTTTCAATCATACCAAAGCAGTGGGACTGTAAGTGATAAGGCCCTTGTGGATGCAGAGGCAAGACTCTCCACTCCAAAGAGTTGAAGTGAGAAGTACCACAACGGTTTGATTAATTATCACCCCACTGAGATCAACATCCCAGTTTTAGGTCACCCTATGTGCAAGACTGGACCAAATTCTTAATAAAAAAGCAAACAAAAAAACCCAAAAAAAACCCGGTAAATTAAGGCTAACTCATAAAATAAAAAAATAAAAAAAATCGTAATAAAAAGCAGATTGAAAAGTAGAGCTAAAAGTAAAAATCGAAATCCTCCAAAAAAAAATGGGGACAAGTAAAAGTAAACAAAGGCCCAGAGATGAATTGCGGTGTAAGGATTGGAAATTCATCGACGGACAAAATCCAAAGAAACTCGCGTATTTAGACAAGTGGATAACTGATTATGGGTTCAAAGGACAGCTCAATTCACAACAAATAACAGCCCTACAAGATGAAATAAAAGAGCGAACTAAAAATAATCCGAAAAAGATGAAAAAATGCGATTATGAGGATACTGAGTTTTGGTTACAGTTAGCGTTAAGGAGAGAGAAGGGACAAAGTAAGTCGAAATTGGAGGCAAAGGAGGGAAAGGACGAGGTTGAGAACAAACAGTTAATGTTTCACAGGAAAGAGGATGATGAGACAGGCGCAGCGCACAGACAGACAGAGCAGGCAACAGATAGGTCGGCAGAGAAAGGGGAAGCGGATGTAGAACAGAGAGCAGCAGGGGTGGGAGGCTTGTATCCTGACCTTCGTGAATCGTGTGCATTGCCACCAACATATACACCACAGACATTAGACCCTCCACCCACTGATACACTTAGAATTACACGCTCAGCGCACCCCCATGGGTATGCGTGGTCAAAGACATTAGGACAAGCACTGACTCCAGCAGTCCCAAAATTGAATAATCTAAGTGAAACGAGCATTCCTCCAATGGAAGATATGTACCCCATGATTGAAGTAGCTAATCCAAATGCTGAAACAAACCAACCTGTAATGCTAGTCTATAGAACTTGGACAATGGAGGATGTTAAAAAAGCCATAGAAGGTGTGCCTTCCCATAAGGAAGACATAGAACTCTTTATAGAAGGTATGGAAAATGTGAGAAGAGCCTATCACCTTAATGGTGCAGAGGTTCAACAGATCTGGATGACAGCTCTGGGTTCTAACTGGACTCATGTAAGAGGAGACTGGAATCCAAAACAAAATAATGAGGTGCTGAAACATGATGATGGTGAATTGACAAACAGAGTCAATGCTCTTGTATTAAGAACTCGAAATCGTTTCGCTAAGAGAGCAAATTATGTGGAAATTAACCATGTTAAACAAAGAGAGGATGAGCTTTTCGAAGAATATCAGGCCAGAATGACTAAAGTTTTCAGAGCAAACAGCGGACTGCATGATGACAACACAGATGCAGGTGCATATAGAAAGCAGTTGAAAAATGCCCTTCATGCAGGCTCCAGAGAGCCTATTCGTGGATGGGTAGAGCGGCATAACATTAGCATGTCCACATGCACACTGGATGATTATGTCAACTATGCTATCCACGCGGAAAAAGTGATGAAAGACAAAAAGAGTAAAAGTGCTGCAAATGCTTTTTATCAAGATTGTGAAACGGAAATCTTCTACCAAGGTGGCAGAGGTCGTGGAGGTTTTAGAGGCAGAGGTCGGAGAGGTAGAGGTCGTGGAGGTAGACAGCAGAGGAGACACAGAGGAGATAGAAATTTCAATGATACAAGTTGTTGGTCTTGTGGAAAGGATGGACACTTTAGCCGTGACTGCCCAGACAGTAAAACCAAAGGCAGCACAGCATGACTGGCAATGCTCCATGAGGGGACAGACCTTGACCATGCTAGTGACAACTCATTAAGTGTGCCCGAGGATGAAGTCCTCTTGAATTTACAGGACATTCTTTATGCAAGTAGTGATAAGCCAGAAGTCTGGGTTAATGTAAATGGGAAACCGATGAAGTTTCTGTGTGACACAGGTGCATGTAGAACTACTTGTAGAGAGTCTTTCCCAAATTCTAAAGCAGGAGTTCTCGTTAAATGTGATGATTCACCATGTAATACTCCCATTTTTCCAGTAAAGAAACAAACCCCATCTGCAGGATGGCGCATGGTTCAGGACTTACAAGCTGTAAATGATGCAGTAATACAGAGAGCTCCCTGCGTTCCAGATCCATATACGCTCCTGAATTCAGATTCTTTAGATCCGAAAGCTAAAGTTTTTACTGTAGTTGATATCAGCAATGCCTTTTTCTCTGTACCTGTTGATAAAGACAGTCAGTTTTGGTTTGCATTCACATATGAAGGCAAACGTTACACTTACACCAGATTACCCCAAAGTTATTGTGAAAGCCCAACTATTTATTCTCAGATGATGACAGCAAGTATGGCTAAATTCCACCCTCCCAGTGGGAGTCAAGTATTGATTTATGTAGATGATGTTTTATTAGCATCTGAAACCTTAGAAGCATGTAAAATAGACACCATAGCACTTCTTAAACATTTAGCAGAAGAAGGCCATAAAGTAGGCAAAAGTAAACTACAGCTGTGCAAAACTGAAGTAAAGTACTTGGGTCACAACCTGAGTGCAGGAGGAAGAACTATCATAGAAGGCCGTAAAACAGCTATTCTGCAAGCTCCAAAACCACAAACTAAAAAGCAAATGATGTCCTTTTTAGGACTAACTAATTATTGCCGCAACTGGGTGCCAAATTATGCTGAAATTACAGCACCGTTGCAAAAATTGATGTATGAAGAAGATTTAAAAATGACTTCTTCACTAAAATGGAGTGAAAACGCAGCAAAGGCCTTCCGTGACATTAAGAAGCTTTAGTGTCGAGAACAGCTTTAGCTTTAGCCTTAGATTACAGCAAACCTTTTGTTCAGATGGTTGATTGCAAAGGACATTTTATGACCTCGGTCTTAGCTCAACAATGTGGGACTAAAATGAAACCAATAGCATATTTCTCGTCTAAACTTGACCCTGTAGCATGTGCTCTTCCACACTGTGTGAAAGCTGTAATCGCAACGTCTATGGCTGTGGAAACGAGTGCTTCTATAGTGTTGTTTATACTTAGCCATTAATTAAGTAGGTTATAACTTAGCCATAATTAAGTTAAGAAAATAGGAAATTGTGTTTGTGTGTGAATGGAGGACTAAGCCATTGAAAGAGTTGATAGGAGAACTCTGCTAGTCCTGTGTTTTATTATTTTGCCTCATAGGAAAACGAAGTACTGGTGATCAGGGGACAAAGGACGGGTTTCATCCCTTAAAACTAACACCGCTGTGCAGATAGTGCACAGTAGAAGGCCGTGTTGGTGTCCTCCCTTTGACTGTGTGTGTGCCAGAGAACTTTTCTGTGAGACCACATAGTACAAAATGACGCTGTTCAAGAAAAAGGATGTCGAACTTGAGGGGGATGAAAAGTTTGTGGAAGGAGATGCAGAAGGTTCGGGGAAAATAAGTCAGGAAAGGTGGAGAAGAAAGTTGAATCTTTCAGGCAAACTCTGCACTACAGATATTCTGGAGTTGCAGACAAACCTGGAAATTGAGAAAGTAAGTTGAGAGACATATAGATGGAACAAAGTAAGTTGAGAGACATAGATGGAACAAAGTAAGTTGAGAGACATAGATGGAACAAAGTAAGTTGAGAGATATAGCCATAGGAAAGACATAGGAAAGACATAGGAAAGGCACAAAACAGATGACGGAGAACCACATGACTGCCAAGAATTAGCTGAACAAACTGCAAAAAGTAGAAGTGATTTAGATCAACCTTTAAAAGCTGGAGCATTTTTGTTTGTAGATGGCTCATCAAAGAAAAATGAGCAACCTTAAAAGAATAATCTATGTATGACCAGCAGGAAAATCTATCCTACTAGAAAATCTGTGTAAATATGCTGCTATATTGAGCCATGGTGTAACACATGTCTCAACAGGAGGGATGGTAGGACAGATACAGCAGCATTATACAACCTATGGATTCAATTCTTATTCAAAAAAATTTTGTAGAACATGTCTGACGTGTGCGAAACACAATTCACAGGGAAATCTGAGACCAAGGAAAGGAAAATTTCCTCCTCCCCAATATCCATTCCAAACTATACATATGGACTTCATAGAATTAAATAAAAGTGAAGAAAAAATTGACTCTGATAATGGTACTCATTTTGTAAATCAAGTTGTTAAAAAGATCAGTGTTATGTTTCATATTGATTTAAAACACCATTGCGCCTATCATCCTCAGAGCGCAGGCTTAGTTGAAAGAACTAATGGCACTATTAAAAACAGACTGAAGAGATGCATGACACAATGTGTCGATTTGGCTAAGCTCTACATAAACATTACAAGCACCGCAGGCCTAACTCCTTATGAGATCTTATTTGGAAGACCGTACAGGCTTCCTCAGTTCAAAAACTACTGGGAGACAAATGATGAGTCTAATCTAGCTGATTACATGAGAAAAATGTTAGAAAAACAAAAGCAAGGTCATGAAACCGAGACGCCCTCTGTCTCCCAACAGAACGGTGGAGCCAGGCGACTGGGTCCTAGAGAGAAGCGTAAAAAAGAAACACTGGTATTCACCTAAGTGGGAAGGACCTGACCAAGTTCTTTTGTCTACACCTACTGCTGCTAAAATAGCTGAAAGATCAACCTAGGTACACCTCACACATTGCAAGAAGGTCATTTCTGTTGAAAACTCCGACCGGGAAGGTGATGCAAAGTCTGATAATAGGGTGGACTTAGACGAATAGAGTCTGGGTAGACCCGAAAGTCAGTGAAGTTTTAAGAGCCGCTGACTCATTTAGGGAGGCTACTTCAACAGGTTATGGTCCATAAATAGTGTACCGATTTCATAAACATCACAAGGACAGCAGCGGGTAAAATAAACAAAAGATAATTTTTAGGAAAAAAAAAAAAAGGGAAATACAGAGGATTGGCTGATGCTGTAGCATACTAGCCTCGGTGCTAACTGTAATCATAGTATTCCTGATAATCACAATAGTTATACAAAGTCTCCAACTCAGTTGAAATCAAATAAGTTCAAATGATTCCCAAGGGGCTACAGAGTGCAATTAAATGTTTGGGAGTGTGTTTTTTTCTTCATATGCGTGTTTTTATTTGTATGATACCTCTGGAAACCCCCAGGTCTAAGATTGAACGTTACCAAAATATGGCATGACAAGCGAAGCGCAAATAACAACCTAAAGGACCAATGTGGCAACAGCAGGTCAGCTCTTATGCTGTATTTGACCTGTAAGCTTTTCATTCACCTGAAGCTCACCACCTCCATTATTTCAGCTTCACTTCTTTAACACCTCTTTAATTGCTTGTTCGTTCTGAAAGTAGTTTTGATACAATTTTCAATGCAAAACGAAAAACTGTTCTTACTGTAAAATGATGTATGTTTTTTGTCTGTTGGAAAGTTCATTTGTTGCACCCTGCTGTTCATGCATGCATTATAATGTTCTGAAGTTGTGTCTCTGTTATTTATTTTATTTCTGGTGGTGTGGGGATGAGAGACTGTTTGATACAGGACTATGTGCTTAGTAACACTTCTTATGCTAATTTCTGTGTTCCCTACGTCGGCTGATCAATTAGTCACTCACACGCATAGATTTATGCCTGAACAGTGACGTCGTAATAAAAGATCTACATGGCAATCTGAAAATGTTCCTACGTATATTGATGCTATCGGTGTTCCACGCAGTGTTCCAGATGAGTATAAATTAGTGGATCAAGTAGCTGCTGGTTTTGAATCTTCTATTTGTTGGTGGTGTACAATAAATAAGAACGTAGACAGAATCAACTACATCCATTACAATGTTCAACGTCTAGGAAATTGGACTCAGAGCGGTTTTGAGGCTGTTCATAGTCAACTGACGGCCACTTCCCTTATGGCATTCCAGAACAGGATCGCAGTGGATATGTTGTTAGCTGAGAAAGGTGGTGTGTGTGCTGTGTTCGGAGATCAATGTTGCACCTTCATTCCTAACAACACTGCGTCGGATGGTAGTCTCACACTGGCCATAGAAGGCCTTCGCACCCTGAACAGCAAGATGAAGGAGCACTCAGGAGCAAAGACCGCGATGTGGGACGAGTGGATGAATGTGTTTGGGAAGTATAAGACATTGGTTACATCTATTCTAATTTCTGTAGCTGTTTTTGCTGCAATCCTTACCTTGTGTGGATGTTGTTGTATTCCCTGCCTGCGTTCTCTTATTAACCGGCTTATCACCACAGCTATCGCTCCCATGGAAAAACCGTATGGCTGAATCCCTTAATTTACAGACGAGCTGGATTTGACTACAGACTCTGAAGACTACGAGTGAATTGAACTAATTTTCCCCTGAGTGTAAATGTATTTGTGTTCATAAACATGACTTTGAAAATCTACTGGAAGAGATTGTTAAATGACTATGAGAATGTGAAGCAAATATGTGATAAACAGGAGGGAAATGTTAGATCCATTATATTAAAGTTATCTCTTATTTGCTTTCACCTTGTTATATTCCTTATTCTTGTTATATTGTCTCTCATTACTTAATGTTTCTTATTATTTGCTAATGCTTAATGTTCATGATGCTTGGTATGTCACCTCGAACTTCTCTGGTCAAGGGCGACAGAAATGCGGCGGCTGTTGGAGAAGTGGCGTTGACTGGAGACAGAGCTGCAGGGCCGAACCCAGGAGATGTTCTCTTAATCTGTCTGATATAGAAGAATGTGCCGTTTGTGAGATAAGCTAATCAAATCAGTGAAGGACTTCTGTAACTAGGGACCTCCTAATTTCAATAAAAGAAGGATGGCGGGAGGTGTGCGTCAGAACGTGTTGGAGATCTGTAACTGAGCACATCTCTCCGTTCTCCTTGCCAGTAAAATTCAAACTGTTGTCTTTGCCTCATTTGTGTTTCTCGTGTTTCAGGTTGTTTGAACCTAACAGCAGCGCTTCAACTGTTTGTTGCCTGGCGCAAACAAAGGACGTATATGTAGGCAAATACAGATGTGGAAAGTCTTAACATGTCACGGACGGGTTGATTAGGACCCGAACGCAGGCCAGGACACAGTGGTAAAATGGTCAAACAGCTTTATTTACAGGGGGGAGGGGGCACACAAAGAACACAGAGCACACGAGGAACACGAGGGCGGCCTTCCAGGAGACACGAAGCTGGGGCGGTCCTCCAGGAGACACGAAGCTGGGGAGGCCCTCCAGGAGACACGAAGCTGGGGCGGCCCTCCAGGAGACACGAAGCTGGGGAGGCCCTCCAGGAGACACAGAACACCAGCACACGACAAGGAAGACGAACAGACACCCTCCCAAGACAAACAGAACACCCTGGCCCTGACAGGCAGGCGCAACCTGCTTAAATAGGCAGCACGATATAAATTGCCTACAGGTGCGCCTGCCAGCAGTGCCAGCTGCCACCAATTGTGCCCCACACCACCCCCTGCAGGACAACGACCGACACAACCCAGAAACCCTGACTTAACAAGCATGAGCGCCGCTTCACTTTAAGGGTGCAACAGGAAAAAATGGCAATCAAATAAGCAACTGAGAAGAATCAAAAATCAGCACAGAAACCCACCATTGGCCAATCATCATCTCATCTTTATGAGGAAGGTGGTGAGAAATGTGGAAAGGTTGAGATAGCAAACTTTTTTTACACTTCCTGTCAGCTGTTTAGGATTGTGGCACAACAGACAGGCCTCACGCACTGACCCATTTTTCTGCAGGTATGAATAACACCTGATGGGTCTCACATTAAGTATTCTAATCTTTCCAACTTTTAAAATCAGACGGAACCACAAGAATGCAGATGAGCGTCAGCCTCCAGTAACTGCTGTAGCGCCTAATGACCACTGGAGGCATCACGGTGGTGCGCTCCTGAAGCTTCCGGTCTCACCGGGACCTCTTCCTCCTCCTGGTGTAAATCTTATAAGCCACAACTATCAGAAGCCCAGATGTGATGATGAGGAAGACCAGAGACCTGATCACAGCGGGTTCAGTGTCTAAGAAAAAAACAAGACATGTCAACAGAGCTGCTGCAGTGATGCTGGACGCTGCAGAGACGTGGGCACTTACAGGAGGTGGAAGTGGTTCTTGTGTATGGACTGCTCTCAAAATAGCCATTGAATGTGGACGCCTGGATGGACGGAGAATCTTTTAAAACATTGATTTAAACTTGGAATCATCCCAGGACAGCCAATACCAACCTGCACGGT
Source organism: Takifugu flavidus (assembly GCF_003711565.1). Classification (NCBI taxonomy): domain Eukaryota; kingdom Metazoa; phylum Chordata; class Actinopteri; order Tetraodontiformes; family Tetraodontidae; genus Takifugu; species Takifugu flavidus. Next base: position 13,396 of record NW_026622486.1, read on the forward strand.
GTACTCTGTGGAGTAACTGAGACCTTTAAATACAAATGACGGCTTGGTTCCCTTCATGGTTTCCTTATGGGTTTTGCCTTCATACAGGCGCACAATGTAAAACTCCGACGGTCCGTTAAATCTGCTGATTTTATCAACTTTAACTGTAATCTGATTGTGCTCATGAACATCCAACTTCAGGTGACGTGGCGTTTCTGGTACTGAAAATAGGGTTAATAATAACAATTACACACAGGGAAGAGTTTAATAGTCAGAATACAGTGATTGTCATCTAAAACAGCTCACACATCAAATACTCACTTCCAGGTTCAGTCCTATAATGAAACACCCGGTCGAGGGTGGAGAACTTCTTGTATTTGACGTTGATCCCACACATGTAGTCTTTGAAGACATCAAGGGCAGAAAATGAACACGATACTTGCTGAGACTTAGAGGAACATCTTTACTTCCTGAAAGAGAAAAGAATTTCAAATTAATTACAGATTCCAGAATGTGTCCTCAACAACCAGGGACATCTCCGCCATCACGCATAAATGTCCCTGTTTGTGACAAACAGGACCATGTGTGGGCAGCAGGAGCTACACACTAAAGCCATTCCTCAATAATACTTGCCAACTTCTGTGAACTTTTGAAGTAGCAAAGAAGGAAAGAAAGATAGTGTTTATTTGCCACATTTGCCACTCCATGCTTGCAAGGTACACACACTGGTGTATATACACATGAAGCACAGCAGTATCATTCTACAGAAGCAACACTGGGGTGCAGCGCCTCACTCAAGGGCACCATGATAAATTGGAACAGGCGCCGTGGTGAAATGATACTGTCACAAGGCCACACAACTATTCTCTGATGCACATTTGATTAAAAGTACAACCAAGTATGCCCATTGAAAAACAATCATATTTTTCCCAAAATAACAACCCCCCCCATAAATAGATGTCATTTCTCAAATCACAGCATACAGCCAGGGTCTTGCAAACTTGGAGCATACTGTTCAAGCTGCAAACTTCGAACTGGAACCGTACAGCTATTGATGACGTATGAGACTGATGAAGAATTGAGCAACTTCCAGTTTGCCGCTAGTTTTTCTTGCTGGTTAAATGGTAAAATCCTGCTGCCCTCTAGTGGTGGACGGTGGTACTGTGCATTAACGCCTTCTTTCATATCAGAATCAGGACACGGGCCAAAATAAATATACAAATAAACAAACTGACCTATAAATTAATAATCACATAAGTCAATAATCTAGTTTCTCCCAACCATTTACAATAAAATTATAATTAAAACTCAAGCTAAGTTGTCTCCCAATGTTTTACCTCAATAATGAAGCTGCACTGCTCAAATAAGAGTACAGGTAAAAACACAAATCAGTATTTTTAGTAGATGATATGATAAGGGTTAATGGCATAGAGAAAATGATGTCATTTGTTATAAACAGTTATTACCTTTTACATGGTTGTCACAGTAGCAGTCGTAGGAAAAGTTGAACCGGGTAAAAAGGTCTTTACAGACGGAGCTCGTCAAGTTCCAGTGCAGATTCATGGAGGTGTTGGTTAAAACATTGGATTTACTGCATTCATATATTATCAGATCTGTTGAAATACATCAGAATCTGTCAGTCTGCTGGGGTCATGTGACACATCCTCACATTCAGCTGTAATCAACACGCACTGCAGTCGATCCTGATGTCAACGTCCTGCGTCCTCATGGAGACGGTCCCACGCGTGACGTTAGCAGCACAGCTGTAGTCTGCGTAGGGCTCCAACTCTGTCAGGCTCTTATACTGGTGGGGGCTTCCCTTTTCTGATGGGATAACACGTAGAATGATCATGCAACAGAATTCTAAATAATCAGGGCATCTTCTCTGTGTCTCTGATTACCTGAACAGACGACATGTTCCACGATCCAGTTTTTACAGTTTGGAGGGAACGTTGGCTCTATTTCTGCAGGATATACATCTAAAGGTCTCAGAGTTATGTGACTTGGATCTTAAAAATCAGCAAAAATAAGAATTTTGTTATTATGTTTATCTTTAGTTGTTCTTTCCGGCATGAATGTGTTGTACATACCAAGATTGATGAATTTGGTGAAGGGAAACGAACCACAGCTTGTGGAAACGTTTTTTGTGAAATTCGTGCAAATGTCCTTTGAATCGTATCTGATGCAGAAAGTGTCATCGTCGCGCAGTTGCATGTTGTTGGGTTGAGTTAGGAGAGATCGGATGTTCCAGTCGCTCCGATAACAGATGTGTCCAGGTAAGAATTGGACATTTTCAAAGTCTTCCATCTCTAAAAAAACGGATGAAGGAAAACATGTTTGCAACAGCGATCAAATCCACACAAAGCTGGATGAAGAAAGGGACCGTTGTCACTCACTCGGTTGCAGGGTAGCTGTGGTATTTTCAGTCTGGTTGCAGTCGATGACGCCGTGTTGAAGTGTGAGAGAGAGCCGGTGCCTGTAGCTGGTGCAGGGTTTCAGGTCCGAGATGTCCAAAGATGTTTTATCAGAAGAATATATTTTTTCTCTGTCATATCGTTCTGGTCCTGCAGAGTTAGGATGTATAATCCAGCAGTTGTAGAGTTACTGATGGTGAGTCTGAAGCCAAACAGAATGGGCTTCAGAGTGTAAGAACCTGTGAGGGAAACATTTATAACATAAATAATGAACACATTCTGATGAAGCCTTGAAATAGAAATGTCCTGCTGTATCAAACATTGTCCTTTCTGCACCCGTACATTCTTGCAGCCTTACTGAGAAATGTCTCGCCATTACAGAAAAAACCAGAGGATCTTAGTTCCTGTGTGAAAACCTGTAAGATGTACTCACACTGTGGAGCTGCAGGAGGCTGCGTGGGGGCTGCACAGCACGTTCAAATGAGATAAAAGAAAGAGTAAAAAGCAAAGTTAAAATCTCTGACACACTCAGATCATGGAGCATGAAGAAGCTGGTGATGTTCAGTCAAACAGATTTGTGTTGTAGATATCAAGATAAACCACTCCAACCATCACTGGTGCATTTGTTGAGCTTGTTATAGCTGAGGTCTGATCATCCAAATGTCTGGAGATTTCCCGGCGTCCCCCTCTTTGGACTCTGCCATTGACTTTGTAAGTTGGGAAATTCTGCTTTTAGTTTGTTTTTCCTCCGTGGAGGAAGAAAGACTGTTTTATTCATTTGGTCCTACTGGCTTTTGGGGTCTGTTTAATATCCCACCGTGACAGTTTTCAAAGTCTCTTGTGTTTTTTCTGTATACGGTGCATAAAAAACAAATGGAGAAAATGGTCGTTTCTGCCCTCGGGTTTGATTGTAAGCGATTACATTTAAGGAAATTCTCCCAATATTCAAACAATTTATTTTTAGAAATCAAGAACGCTGCCAGACTGGCGGCTGAGGGGGGAACAATTTCCCACCATGATCAGAAGCACCACAGCCACCAAAAAGCTTAACAAATAAATGAGCTTAAACGCCGCATCCGCGCTTACTTTCCTCACAGAACAGGTGATATTTTGGTACTTACGGGAGGCCAAAGTGACGATTCCAGCCCAGAGCAGGATATTCAGACCAAAATAACCTGCCATATCCAGCATACAGTCCTGATGGGAGTGAACCAGCCAAGCAAATGTCTCGCTGCTGACTCCAACATAAAGGTTTTGAAAATTGTGGCTTTTTTCTTGCGTTTTCTGATGCAGTTTCCTGGACTTGCTCGCCAAAACCTAAAGAGTGGGAGTGATGTCACAGCAGAAGACGCCTGCTTTTACCTTCACATCACTCACTGCGACGGAAGCTTAATTTCAGCTACGCCACCAAGAAACAGGAAGTCTTCTCTTCTCTAATATTTTCTTTCCTTATTTTCTTTCTAACAGTTTAGGAAATGATTTGTTAATTTGCAGTTCTCACACCTGATTCTGGGATAAATGTGGCACCATGCAGGTCTGATGCCTATTTATAAGCAGAGCGTCAGATGAAATGAGCCAGGATCTGGCATCGTTCCAGGGTCAAAGCTGGGGTCACAACTGGACAGATGGTAAATCTCTCCAAGAATTGTTTGTGATTCAGATAAATTGAATTTGACTTGAAGTTATGGATTCATATAGAGTGAACAAGGTTATGGATTCATATAGAGTGAACAAGGTTACGGATTCATATAGAGTGAACAAGGTTATGGATTCATATAGAGTGAACAAGGATGTGGATTCATATAGAGTGAACAAGGTTATGGATTCATATAGAGTGAACAAGGATGTGGATTCATATAGAGTGAACAAGGTTATGGATTCATATAGTGTGAACAAGGTTATGGATTCATATAGCGTGAACAAGGTTATGGATTCATATAGAGTGAACAAGGATGTGGATTCATATAGAGTGAACAAGGTTATGGATTCATATAGAGTGAACAAGGATGTGGATTGATATAGAGTGAACAAGGTTATGGATTCATATAGAGTGAACAAGGATGTGGATTCATATAGAGTGAACAAGGTTATGGATTCATATAGAGTGAACAAGGATGTGGATTCATATAGAGTGAACAAGGATGTGGATTCATATAGAGTGAACAAGGTTATGGATTCATATAGAGTGAACAAGGTTATGAATTCATATAGAGTGAACAAGGATGTGGATTCATATAGAGTGAACAAGGATGTGGATTCATATAGAGTGAACAAGGATGTGATTCATATAGAGTGAACAAGGTTGTGGATTCATATAGCGTGAACAAGGATGTGGATTCATATAGAGTGAACAAGGATGTGGATTCATATAGAGTGAACAAGGATGTGGATTCATATAGAGTGAACAAGGATGTGGATTCATATAGAGTGAACAAGGTTATGGATTCATATAGAGTGAACAAGGATGTGGATTCATATAGAGTGAACAAGGATGTGGATTCATATAGAGTGAACAAGGATGTGGATTCATATAGAGTGAACAGAAGATGTGGATTCATATAGAGTGAACAAGGTTGTGGATTCATATAGAGTGAACAAGGATGTGGATTCATATAGAGTGAACAAGGATGTGGATTCATATAGAGTGAACAAGGATGTGGATTCATATAGAGTGAACAAGGATGTGGATTCATATAGAGTGAACAAGGATGTGGATTCATATAGAGTGAACAAGGATGTGGATTCATATAGAGTGAACAAGGTTGTGGATTCATATAGAGTGAACAGGATGTGGATTCATATAGAGTGAACAAGGATGTGGATTCATATAGAGTGAACAAGGATGTGGATTCATATAGAGTGAACAAGGTTATGGATTCATATAGAGTGAACAAGGATGTGGATTCATATAGAGTGAACAAGGATGTGGATTCATATAGAGTGAACAAGGATGTGGATTCATATAGAGTGAACAAGGATGTGGATTCATATAGAGTGAACAAGGTTATGGATTCATATAGAGTGAACAAGGTTATGGATTAATATAGAGTGAACAAGGATGTGGATTCATATAGAGTGAACAAGGTTATGGATTCATATAGAGTGAACAAGGTTATGGATTCATATAGAGTGAACAAGGATGTGGATTCATATAGAGTGAACAAGGTTATGGATTCATATAGAGTGAACAAGGTTATGGATTCATATAGAGTGAACAAGGATGTGTTGAAGGCATCAGACAGTGTCTGAGGTCAACACATCACTGCAACATCAGCATCTCTCAAACAAAAAAAGTGAGAAAAGCAATTTGCAAGAAGTAGCGAGAAGATCGACATAAGTGAAAATCTGCTGCTCGAAGACAGACAGACAGACAGACAGGGAGGCAGACAGACAGGGAGGCAGACAGACAGGGAGGCAGACACAGACAGACACACAGGCAGGGAGGCAGACAGACAGACAGACAGGGAGGCAGACAGACAGACAGACAGACAGGGAGGCAGACAGACAGGGAGGCAGACAGACAGACAGACAGGGAAGCAGACAGACAGACAGACAGACAGGGAGGCAGACAGACAGACAGACAGACAGACAGACAGACAGACAGACAGACAGACAGACAGACAGACAGACAGGCAGACAGACAGGTAACCTCATGTCAGGTATTGCGACCAGTCATTTGCACTAACTCAGCCTTGGTGATAACCTCAGTTTCCTCATTCACAACCACGAGTGAAAACGTGCCACATTTTCTTCTGAGAAAAAACCCCAAAACCAAAAACCCTCTTTTTCCATGTTGATTCACACGAGAAACGAGGCTCCAACTTCCCCAGTTTCTTTATTTGTGCTTTAGATTATTGTTGAAATCATTTGCTCTGCACTTCCTCCTCTCACCCTGTCCTCCTCTCCCCTCCTCTCCTCCCTCCTCTCCCCTCCCTCTCTCCTCTCCTCTCCTCCCCTCCCCTCCCCTCCCCTCCTCTCCTCTCCTCTCACCCTGTCCTCCTCTCCCCTCCCCTCCTCTCCCCTCCTCTCCCCTCCCCTCCCCTCCCCTCCCCTCCCCTCCTCTCCCCTCCCCTCCCCTCCCCTCCCCTCCTCTCCCCTCCCCTCCCCTCCCCCCTCCCCTCCTCTCCTCTCACCCTGTCCTCCTCTTCCCTCTCCTCTCCTTATGGATTCATATAGCGTGAACAAGGTTATGGATTCATATAGCGTGAACAAGGTTATGGATTCATA
>NW_026622487.1:0-6389 GCF_003711565.1 Takifugu flavidus
TCACGTGTCTGGTGAGGATCGTCCAATTTTTGATGCTGAAATCAGCCAACTAGCAGCTGAAATCAGCCAACTAGTCAGGTGCTTCTGTGGAAATATTTGAAATGTATGTGATTATCAGAATGAGAACCAAATGATTGATATCTTAAGTAGCTTAGCATATGCTAAATGACAAGATGTCCACACTCTGTGTGTGCCAAGCTCATGTTAGTGTCAGCAAGTTCAACAGAAGGCCAAGGTGACAAACTCTGTTTTTCTAGATAAAATCCATACGACTGTTTAATTGTGTGGAGTCAAAACAGGAACAGTATCAAGTGTGCATTGAGGAAGTCTGGTAAGACATGGTGGGTCAGGGAAAGGTCAGGTCATGTTCTGCTGAGACAAGAGAAATCACCCGAGGAAGAGTAAAAAACAAGTGACATATGAACGGGATATAAGATGGACGTAGCCCAACCTCAGTTAGCCTTTCAGTGGACCACGCTGACAGACAGGCTGTGTACTTGAACAGACTCCAAAGCTTCGAAACTTGTCTTACCAATAAAGTTTAAGGGTTCCTACGCTGAAACTATCTTGACTTTTGGAGGCCACTCTAAAGTCTGAGATAAGAATTAAGAAAGCTCATCATGCCATCAGGTTGTTTCGGCCCCAAACACCTTGCAAGATTTTCCACAGGCACAGTGTTATGGCCCACTCGTGAAGTCCACAACAAAAGGGGAAGACACACTGTCCAGTTTAACCATTTATTTCCTAAACCAAAAACAACACCCAACAAAGGAGTATGGCAGGTGAGAATGAAAAGAACAGTGGTGTGAGCAAGTGCCTGGATGAAGCGAGTGAAGGGGTGAGGTAGGTTGTAAGTGCAAAAGACAATAGTTCACCACAAGGCAAAGCAGCTGGGGTCATGAGGTGGAGATGCAGAGATAGGAGAAGAAGCCCCAAAAATGCTGGATCGGGTGGAGCTTTATAACCTGCAGATCACTGGCCAGACGCTCCAATTAGGTTAGCTCCACCCTGCTGGAAACCTGTGAACCACAGACAGCACACAGCAAGACAACCCCACAGCTCAGGGGCCATCACACGCGGGTCTCAACTTTTGATAATAAACAAGTAATAAATAGCAATTGAAATGATTTCCACACAGATATCCATCTCATGCAAATCAAGGAAGAGTCAATAAAGTCAAGTGAGGTCTGTTGTCTCAGGAATTGCATTTACACGTGCATCTAAATCAAAATACACTTTTCACTCGATTTGCCATAAATCTTTTGTGCACCCGGACTGTCATGGCCCTTTTGTGCCATTTGCTCGTGTTTTGTTTTCCCGTATCTCTCTCTCTCGAGGGGGCGTTGTGGATTCCGTTTTCCCTTTGCGACCGTTCGCTGGTGACCGTTACACCTGCAGCTGATCAATCAACAGTCTTCAAAAGCCACTGCCTTCTGATCACCAGCGTCTGGTCCTCTCGTCTGTTTTGTGGTAAACGTCGGTAAATGGGCTCTTCTCGTCATTCCTACCTTTTTTCCGTCGTCTCACGTCTCTTCCTAGGTCCCCACGCGCACCTCACTCCGAGGAACAATCTGCACTTCATGCACCTCACTTTTTCACCACACCAGCTGCTGTTTGTTTGCTTACGGGTCCTGTCTGAACCACGTACTTAACATTACAATCAGACCAATATTGACCCGGTGGACAATGACGCTGTTCAGCAAGCTTTGGTGGCACGTCTGCGCTGATCGGGGACCACGACAAGCTTTTGTCGGATATGTGGAGCTCCCTCCAGAGTCTTTTGGCTAGTGTCGCGACTCTCTTTGGGCAGGAGAGGCCAGCTCCCCCCTCGCAGTCCCCCACCGATTCAGCGTCGTCCGGAGCCTCCGCTTCGTTGCACCTCCTTTTTCCGCTGTACCACGTGAGCCTTCCATTCCCGAGCGGCGCTCAGGTGAAGCGGGCAGGTGCGGTAGTTTGTTGCTACAATGCTCTTTGGTTTCTGATCTTCAGCGGTTGGGCTAAGATTGCCTTTACTGCTCATTTATTATCAGGGAGAGCTGCGCAGTGGGCCAATGCTGTAATTGAGAACCAGACACACGGTTCCGCGCATTTTCGTTCGTTTAAGGATGAGCTCAGGCATGTGTTGGATCATCCGGTTCAGGGTGGAGAGGCGGCGGCTAAACTTCTCTCCTTACGTCAAGGGTTTACATCAGTTGTGAATTTTTCCATCCCGTTTCGTGTTCTGGCCGCATACAGTGGATGGAAAATGGCGTCCTTCGTGACATGTTAAATCAGTTCCGTCTTCGTTCACATCAACAACATCCTCATCTTCTCGGAGACGAGGAAGGAGCACGTTCAGCATGTCCGCCTGGTTCTCCAGCGCCTTCTTGAGGACCCAGTTTACCTCCGCTCCCATTCTGTCACCCGGATCCCAGCTTTCTTCAAAAAGCTGCTGCCTTCTGATCACCAGCGTTTGCTCGTTTCGTCTGTTTTGTGGTAAACATGGATAAATGGCATCTTCTCGTCATTCCTAGCTTTCGAATAACTTTCTCCATTTTCGTAGTAGGCGAAACTAAATGGACGTAGCCAAGCTTCTCAAGGCGCCAAACCTCTGGGACGATTCAGTTGGAGCCACGTTGCCTCTAGTGGCCACTTGCTGAAAAGCATGGACTCTTATTTAGGAGCCTTTACGATTTGCAAACTGCTTTTAAACACATTGAACATTATCATATAAATAACAAATATGAAAACCAGCTTTATTTGATTATTTAAACTATACTTTTACTGTATGTAAAGATGACCCAGAACGTATAATCATGATAATTCTTATCGTAAAATAACAACATGAGTAATTATAATTATTCTTTTTGTTTTGGTCATAGACATTTCTTTGCTGTACATTATGATTAGCCCCTGGGATGGATCATTGAGGGCAGCAACCTTTATTTTATTGATAGTGGTGTTTTTAACTACCAACAAATATACAAAATTAAAGATATCTTTATTTTAAAATCCCTTATTTAAGCTGTGCAATGAATAAAACAATCCAATGTGTTTCCAGGAACAGGATCATCACTGAGAATATTATTTAGGCTAACTGTGATTTGTGGTGTGCTGAGTTTAAATAAAATACGAAACACCTGAAATGATGCTGCAATGAGTTTATTTTAGATTTTGAGATCCAGTGTCATTTTAAGCTGAAGATGCCACATTGGTCTCAGGGTGTATGTTTAATCACCCTGGTTTGAGGGTCTGGAGACACTTTTTAAGCCTTGCTGATGAGAAAACCAGTGAAGCTGGTGGTTCCACCAATGCCACTGACATGACAGCCATTAGGCAGGACCACAGACACATGGTCTCCTCTCTGAAGTTCCAGACATGCAGTGCTGGAAGCGTTATCAAGGCTAAACAATGACTCTGTGTTAACTGCTAGAGAAGAGGTGCTGTTAATCTTCACTTTCTTAAATGCACAATATGTAAGTTTTATTTTAAAGGTGCGTTTTGCAACTCATTCTATGAAGAGGGTCCGCCACCTGCTTGTTTAATGAAGTTGTTCTTGTTATCCAACAATGTTTCACAGTATTGTAAAAATCTTGTCTATTTTGAATTATTCAAATAGAACTTTTTTGCAAAAAAAAAAAAAAAATGCTGTGAGGGGGGGCTTATCTGTCCACATATACAGTATGACCTGTAACTTGGTCTGTTCAGCAGTTAAAAAGAGCCAATACTTGAAAGTTGTTTGCATGTTCTATATGTTGAAAAGTGAATGTAATTGTTTGCAACTAATGACAATGGCTGTTCAATAAATTTTCCTAAAAATGAGATTCTCATGTCTTTTCTCATAATGTATTTTGACATTTATTTTTTGGTGTAGTAGTAATCATTTTAAACTGATTATTAAAACATACTGTAAGTACAGCATATAATGAGTAGCTTGTATGTATAATATACAAAACAGCTCCATTTAAAATGCAGTTTTACTGTTCTACCAGTTTAAATAGTTTTTTGCCTGATAGTTACATGTTAATTTTACAATTTATTGATGCACAAAAAGTAGTTACATGTAAAAAGTAAAGGAAATTATCTAATTATATACAATAATCCATAAAATAGGTAGATTTTTTTTGTAGAATTAACAGTTCAGCCTTTGCATTCACTGTAAAATTTACATATGGTCTGTAAAGTTATATACTGTCCTGTTGGATTTTTTTTTAAAAGGAATTCTTTGGTAACCCCAGCTGCCAGCGTTTTCCTTTTTAAAAAAAACAGTTTTCATCTAAATCAAACTACACTTTTCGCGCGATTTGCAATAAATCGTTTGTGCACCCGGAGTGTCATGGCCCTTTTGTGTCATTTGCTTGTGTTTTGTTTTCCTGGATCTCTCTCTCGTGGGTGTGATGGATTCTGTTTTCCCCTTGGTACCGTTTGCTGGTGACTGTTACACCTGCAGCTGGTTATCAATCAACAGTCTTCAAAAGCTGATGCCTTCTGATCACCAGCATCTGGTCGTTTAGTCTGCTTTGTGGTAAACATCGGTAAATGGGATCTTCTCGTAATTTGTACCTTTGGGTGGGAGAATTTCCTCCATTGTCTTACATCTCGTCCTAGGCCCCCATGCGCCCCTCACTCAGAGGAACAATCTGCACTTCATGCACTTTTTCACAACGCTGTACACATTCAAAAAATCTTATTCAAACACCTTCAGCTGCTGTTTTTTTGCTAACGGGTCCTGCCTGAACCACATACTTAACAATGCAATCAGACCAATATGGACCCAGTGGACAATGACGCTGTTTGGCAAGCTTTGGTGGCACGGGGTACGATTACTGGGGACCACGGCAAGCTTTTGTTGGATGTACGGAGCTGCCTCCAGAGTCTTTAGGCTCTGTCCTGGAGGCTCAACAGACGGCTCACCTGCCATCCTGGGCTTACTAGGACCCTACACTTCCTTCAGCAATGCTTTGGTAGCCATCCATAATCTGAGATACCAGGGCTTTTCATCTTGCCGGTGTCCATGTGGAAGTCCTCCCATCAACCTTCAGCTGGAACCTCAATCCTCTTTAAATTCCACGGCAACCTTGGTCGCATATTGCAGTGGACTTTGTCACCGGTCTCCCCCACTCAGACGGAAATACCTCAAGATGGTGCATAGGTTTTCCAAGGCAATGCACTTCATCCCTCTTTCCAAACTTCCATCTGCAGTGGAGACAGGTGACCTCCTGCTCAGTCATGTCTTCCGTCTTCATGGTTTCCTGAGGAATATTGTGTCTGATCAGGGGCCCCAGTTTACGTCCCGAGTTTGGAAAGCCTTCTGCAGCGCCCTAGGTGCCTCAGTGAGTCGGTGAGAGCTGCACAGCTGCAAGAAGGCATTGGGATGGATCTGCCCTCCTACGTGCTTCCTTACAGTCCCAAAGGCAGGCCAACCATCACCATGTTCCAGTCCCGTCCTATCTACCAGGCCAGAGGGTCTGGCTCTCCTCTAGGGATCTCACCCTCCAGGTTGAGTCCCGGAAACTCTCCCCTCATTTCGTAGGACCATTTGTGATCGACCACATCGTCAACCCCTACTTGGTTCACCTCAATTTGCCTCCATCACTCAAGATTCATCCCACTTTTCTCACATCTTGTCCTAGGTCCCCACGTGCCCCTCACTCGGATAAACGATCTGCACTTCACGCCCCTCACCTTTTCACCACGCTGTGCACAGTCATCAAGGTCAATCAATATTCTTGTTTAAACACCTTCAAGCTGTTTGTCTGCTTACAGGTCCTGCCTGACCGGCACACCTAACACGGACTTTAGGTCCACAATGCAGTTTCAGTAGTTGGTTTAAGGGCGGAGTTAAGCTTCTCAAGGCGAACTACCTTGAGGTGTTGTTGACAGGAAGCACCTGTTGGAAATCTCCATTAGCCACCTATTTAAGGACGGAGTGCCTGTCTGCCAGCGTCGGAGAGTTATCGTGTTTCCATGGTAGATCTGACTCCTGTTTCTTCATGTTTGTTAGAACTCGTAGTAACGCTTCTCCCTGCCTGTTCAAGGTCTCCACGTCACCAAGTTGGAGGGAATAACGCGCAGGACCAGACTCTCTTGTTGCTTCGCGTCGGAGCTCTCTGTGCGCCCCGGAAGGCTGGATGAGTGTTTCTCCTGCAGTCCAAGAGGACTTGGTGTTGGACACCAATGTTAGACACTGTGTTTTTCCTGCTTTCGGGTCCAGGAAAAAACCTAATCCTAGCAGAACTCTCTGACCAGGATAGAACCAGCGAACCAAGATGCAGTGTGCAAGTAACAACACGAGTAATTATTATCATTCTTATTATGTTTGTAAGAGACAATTCTTTGGTTTGTATTATGATTAGCCCCTGGGATGGATCATTCAGGGCAGCTACCTTTATTTTATTGATATTGGTGTT
>NW_026622488.1:0-6509 GCF_003711565.1 Takifugu flavidus
CTAGTTCCTTTATGGGTGCTTTGAGGGTCCCAAATTTCTCCTTGACAAAGAGGGCTTTCACAAACTTGTAGGGATCTCTGTAGAAGGAAGTCCTCGCTCGCTCCTTCTTCTTGTGTTGCTTTCTCAAGCATTCAGCTCTTCTCAGTGTTGCCAGACGTTGCTTGAGGTCGCCTTGTAGTGCCTCAAGTCCTTTCCTCTCTGCTTCGGCGGCCTTCTTCCACTGTTTTCTCAGACATCTTCTTTCTTCACAAGCCTTTAAATCTCTCGCTGCCTCCTGGACTTGAGATGAGCTGGTTCCTTCTGCAACTTAAGGTTCCGCTTTTTCACCCCAATCTCTCTGCCCCATAGCTGTAGATGATTTCCCCAATCTTGTCGAGCTTCTTCTCCATGCCTCCTTTCAGGCCTTCCAGGAGGTGCACAAGGTCTATATTAATGGTTTCCCACTACTCTTTTTGGCAGGATTTAGGCCACAAAATTTGAGGTTTTCGTCCCTCCAGCTTCCTCTCTACTGCTGGCTGCGGCTGGATGGGCTCTGTGCTCACGTCCATGGGTGGATCCATGCCTAGTTGAGCTTCGTCTGGGGTTCTGATACCCTGTGGACTGTGGTGATTATCCTGCCACTGGGCTTCAATCGACTTATTTGCCCTACCTCTGAGGAAGTAGTGGTCAATGCGAGGCCCCTCACTTAGCTCTCTCAGGCACTTTTTCCTACCCTGGTGGATCTTGAGGCCCTTCTCTGATGTTCCAGCCGCAGATGCAGCTCTGTAGCTTGCATTCTGCCATTGCCGTTGCTCCATTACCTGCCATGCTAAGCTTTTGATTCATTGTCGTTTCCGTTGCAAGGTTCGTTACCGTGTGGTCCGCCAATGAGTCATCTTCCACCCCCACTCTCGTAGACTCGAGGGGTATTTTTCCTTTCGAGCTCTTTGTAGCAATATTGGGTGGCACCGAATCACTATTTAGTGACCGGCTCCTGCTAACATGGGTAGCTGGCCCGTGCAGCCCCGGTGGGGTCTATTCCCTCCTGCCAGCAGTCTCTCCTGGCTGTCACCAGGTCTTTCCCCGGTTGTCATCTGCTCTTTCGCAGCAGTCACTGGTTTTGACACCAGACATCAGACTTCTCTATAGGACTAGGTGTTAGAGTCCCGACCTAATCATGGCAAGTGAAAAAGACTTGGATGGAGCTAAATGTAACATGAAGATTCAAAGTTGTTAAAGCAGAAGTGAAAGTGAAACTTACCTTGCTGAGTCACCCTGGTCTTTTCTATGTCTCCAGATAATAAAGCAGTAATTCTGGTGGTGATGCATCACACCTTTGATCCTGATCTGGTGATTGTAGAAAGCAGATTACAGGAGCTCCCTAGAAACGTCCGCCTCACTGTCGACTCCCTGTTCTATCAAGGCAGGCTCCTCAGGTGTAACCGCAACGATATTGCCTGGAATCAGATCCAGAAAACTTTCAACATTCCTATTCCTGAAGTAAGTAAACACAAAATGTTTATGAAAAGTTGTGCAGGAAGTTGTCTCAGTCCATTAATAACGCTCATTTTTGTCATTTCAGCCATCCTCGACAAAGGCAGTGGTTGACTGTGAGTACTGTATTATTTATACCTGGATTCTCATACCTGAAAGAACTCTGAAGGCTTCACCATGCTGCTTTTCTTTATCCAGGTCTGGTGAACCATATGGGAGTGTTGGCAGTCATCTTTGTTTGTATTTTGTTGGTGATTCTTGTCATTGTTATTGTCAAGTACACGGCTGGGTAAAGGTCAGACGGCTGGTGGTGTCTGGAAAAGTCCAAACCTCTTTCAAGGACAAAAGGCCTGTGAGAAGAATTATTGTAATTATTGTTGTTATTAGTATTATCTTTAAATGCTATGATATGTAGATTTTAAGTGTTTGAGGAATGTTGACAGGAAAAGAAGAACATGAGAATGTTTTGTAAAAGTGCTGAAGCTGCTTACAACCAAGCCCAGCACCCAGATGTATCCTGTTGGTCAAGATTAGAGAAGTTCGTTAAGATGGGAGAAGATGTCAGAAGGCAATGAGTTATGAGATCCTGTTTAGACACCCATTCTGTTTGCACCAATAAAAGAGGTGAGCGAGCAGCAGACGAGCAGAGTTGAGAGAGGAAGCTTGAACTGCTGCTCAGCTCTCCCTTGCAAGGACTCCAGTTGTTTGCGTGGTTACTCTGAGTCTAGTGAACGAACAGCGCGGGTGATCAAAACTTCACCCTCACAATAACACACTTCTTCCTTTCTCTCTTCAGTATCTGGAACAAAGTTCTTTGTCTACGTGGCTTCAGAAACAAAAAACGCTCACATGGAATGGGTTTCCAAAATGAAACGTGTTGGACACACTGAAGTGAACATTCCGGAAGATGCAGATTATTATTTGGTTTTCTGTCCAGTCAGATACCGAATCAAAACAGAAATTGACGAGGCCCTGGAGGGACTCCCAGGTAGCAACTTAAGTGTGAATGTGATGGAACTAAATGTAACATGAAGATTCAAAGTTGTTAAAGCAGAAGTGAAAGTCAAACTTACCTTCCTGAGTCACCCTGGTCTTTTCTATGTCTCCAGATAATAAAGCAGTAATTCTGGTGGTGATGCATCACACCTTTGATCCTCATCTGGTGATTGTAGAGAGCAGATTACAGGAGCTCCCTAGAAACGTCCGCCTCACTGTCGACTCCCTGTTCCATCAAGGCAGGCTCCTCAGGTGTAACCGCAACGATATTGCCTGGAATCAGATCCAGAAAAGTCTCAACATTCCTATTCCTGAAGTAAACACAAAATGTTGATGAAGGTTGTGCAGGAAGTTGTCTCAGTCCATTAATAACGCTCATTTTTGTCATTTCAGCCATCTGGACGAAGGCAGTGTTTGACTGTGAGTATTATTTACACCTGGATCCTCATACCTGAAAGACCTCTGAAGGCTTCACCATGCTGCTTTTCTTTATTCAGATCTGGTGAAACACAAGGAACTGATGGCAGGCATCGCTGTTGTTATTGTGTTGGTGATTCTTCTCATTGTTATTGTCAGTTCCACGGCTGGTAAAGGTCAGACGGCCGGTGGTGTCTGGAAACGTCCAAACCTTATTCAAGGACAAAAGGACACAGAGTAGAGACACCAGACCTCAAAGGAAGCTGTAGTAATTAAGATCTCTGTGACAGGACGGATATTTAGGATGTGTCCTGGTGCACGTTTAATCACCAGCATTTGAACTGTGTGATGTTTTTGAATCTAAAATATTGGAAACTAGAATTAGGAATTGTTACATTTCACAAATTTACACGTCATTCCTGGTTGAGGAAGTACCGGTATTCACATAATAAAGAACTTCTTGATTTGATTCATCGTGTCTTCGGTCTTCTTCTTCAGTCATTATAACGTAACGATAACATTAATCATTTGCCAACAATCCCCAAGACTCGGAACAGACTGGAGCCGAGCAAACAGAACTAAAGCTGACTGGGATGGTGGAACAGATCTGTTCAGGACAGGGACCCAGAATCTGGAGCGAGGAGGTTTTGGAAGTGGACATAACTCAGCTCTAACTGGGAGGGGGAACTCAGCTCAGAACTGGGGGGGGGTCATGCCTCCGGCCTAAAAAGGGAAGGAGAACACCAGAGGCTGCAGGCTGCTCTAAGAATCACACTCTGGACCCTAATTGTGTTTAAGCTGACAGCAAGAGGCAGGTGTGCGACCGCCTCCCAGACCTCCTGCTCACCCTGGACTGTCTTTTCAACGAGGGCAAACTCCTCAGCAGCAAACACAATAAAGCGGCTTACATGGAGATCGTCAAGCTCATCGCCACATCTTACCAGGGTTACGCTAATAAGGTAAAGATGGCACATTTCCTGCCACTGTCTCCTCTTAAATGCTTCTGTTTCACACTAATCTTTGTCCTCCGTACTCCTGCCTGCTTTCTGGACATCACTCTTTATGGTAAGCCATGAACTCCTCAACAGCATTTCTGTGGATGTTGACAGTCTTTAATCCATGTACTGCATCAAACAACTCTAATTTAGCTATTTTTCCACTTCATTTTAGGGTTGCCATTCAACAGAGGATGAAATTTGTGATTTTAGTTACTATTATAGCTGTATTTTTTGTTGTTGTGATTACTTCATTAGTACTTGTTTAACAGTTAGCTAAACAGATCACAGCTTCCCTTAAATGTGTGTAGATTAAAGGGAAAATGCTGCACACAAACCTTCATTAAAACTGGAGCCACAACTGTCTCACAACTGTCTAGCCTGGCTCCCAGAAGTTTGATTCTCGTTTGTTTCATGGTTCCTGTGCTAATCTAATCGTCCTCATTGATGTCTGTTCATGCCGCCCAGCCTGCTCCTCTTCCATCCTGTTTCTTCTGCCGCCTGCGCCTCTTGGTATTTTTTTCCAAAATCTTTGACAGTACCGTAAATGTAACCTTGCTCCAACTCAAGCCAGTAGTGTGTATCTGCTTTTGGGGTCTAGATTCGTGTCTGCAGTTCGCCACAGAAGGTTCCTGCTCCAGAACTGTGCGTCAGTTTCACTCCTGTTCTTCATCAGCTGGTGATCAGGTGAGAATCTTTTCGTGCCTCATGTTAATAACTAAGTTATTGAAAGTGACTTTTCAACACCCTCTGCAGGAACCAGCTCATCTGATACTCAGCAGAACTTAAAGGTTGTTCAGTGTTTCCTTTTTAATGTGTCTCTGTGGTTTTGCTGATCTCATCATGGCTGCAGTTGCTAAAAACACATCAAGCTCCTTGTTTTTGTGATTTTCTTCTTCACTGAGGTCTCTTTTACTGAGCAGTTCCTTCAGCTTCTGCCCTGGACTCCATCGTGCTGTTTATGGGACTGGCTGAACTCTTCCTCATGACTGTGATAACTGTTGTTATGATCCTGTGTCTGATCTGTTTTTGTGCTCAGTTTGTCCACTAGGGGTCGTGGGGGGACTCATCTGTTGTGCTGGCTGCCTCCACACCTGCAGCTAATCTGGTCTTTTGGCAGGCCTCTTAAGCAGCCGGCACCAGCCAGTACTCGTGGAAAACTGAGCTTTGATTATTAGCGTTCCTGCGGATTGACTGTGTTTCTTTTGTTTTAGGTCACCACCGTTCCGAGGAGCACTTCCTTGGGTTTGGCTTGGCACTTTGTTCACTGGCGTCACCATTGATGGCACGTGCACTGTGTAAATATTTTGTAAATAAACTGTAGATCACTGACGTGGCCTTTGTCTGTCTTCTTGGGTCCCTGATGACCAAGTTTTATTGTCCTGTGCTCCTCCGTTAAACGTGTTGCTAGATCTCCTCACAATAGTTGACCTTCCACTGAACTCCAGATACGTAGGTCGGGTCTTTCCGGGCCACTTTAATCTCTTATCTGCAGAATCTCCTTCCTCTGGGTGGCTGAAGGCCTCTAGTTTTAGCTCTACATAATCAAACATCCCCTCTGATGCTGGAGCACCTGTGGTGATTCTACAGTTGAGTCACTTAGAAAGTTGTTACTGATTAAAGGAGAAGCTGCGCTTCATCGTGACGGTTCAGGTCAGGAGATGAAGATGAGCCCATACTGAGAAAAAGGGAATGATACAGTTCTCAGTAGTTCCTCACAGCTCCGCTGCTGTCCACATTCATCACAAAACTCAATACATCAATAATAAACTGGGGGGGAAAAAAGGAACTCAAATCTGTCGAAACCTTAAATGTTTTCATCAGCAACTATGTTGACATTTCCTCTTTCTCTCAAAAGTGTGAAATGATGTCATGAAAAGCTGACCACAGATGGACACAAATTAGATGCATCGAACTTCTGCTAGTTGTTTTGGAAAATTAGCTTCACAATTCTCAACATCAGTTCAAAAGGGAGGCGACACTGTGGAAACCACAGAAAGCTGCTGCAGTTTCAGCACTAAAGGAAGTCAAATGAAGAGAAGTTCCAGAAGAAAAGGAGACGATAACATGATGGTCGCCTTCAAATGGATTCATGCTTTTATATTTCTAACATTCATGCTTCAATATTCAGGTGAGAATGAGTTCTAATGAAAACAGATTTAAATCTTCCCAATAAATAGCAGCATTTTAATTGTCTAACAATAAATGAACAGAAACAGAGACATTTTCTACCTGTGAACAGATTCTTGTTTTTTTTTCTCAGATGCCAACAGAAAATATCTGACTGCACATCAAGAAGTAACTTTGAGCTGTGAAAACCTGATAAAGGATCAGAAGAATTGTATCAATACTATATGGCTGTTCAGTATTCCACCATCAGCAACAATCGAGCTGATTAATCTTGGAAAGATTAACTCTCATAAACCAGGCAGACTGAGTCTATCTGAGAACTGTTCTCTGACCATCAAGAACCTCACAGGTGAAGATTCAGGTCTTTATACCTGTCGCCAGTTTAACAGCTTAGGATCACAAACACGTCCAGATGCTGTAATTGATCTGTCTGTGGTCCCCAGTGAGTATTCCCATCACATAGTTTCATCTTCACCTTTGAACCACAACGATCATTTC
>NW_026622489.1:0-5863 GCF_003711565.1 Takifugu flavidus
TCAAAACAGAGGTGAATGCAACATGATCATCTGAAAACGCATGCTGCAGTCACATTATGACTTTTTTGACGTTTTTTCTTGGAGAAAACATCATTTTTGGTCAGGAGACACATTTATTTCAAAACAGAGGTGAATGCAACATGATCATGTGAAAATGTATGCTGCAGTCACATTATGACTTTTTGACGTTTTCTCGTGGAGAAAACATCATTTTGGTCAGGAGACACATTTATTTCAAAACAGAGGTGAATGCAACATGATCATCTGAAAACTCATGCTGCAGTCACATTATGACGTTTTTGACGTCTGCTCGTGAATAAAACATCACTTTTGGTCAGGAGACACATTTATTTCAAACAGAGGTGAATGCAACATGATCATCTGAAAACGCATGCTGCAGTCACATTATGACTTTTTTGACGTTTTCTCGTGGCGAAAACATCATTTTTGGTCAGGAGACACATTTATTTCAAAACAGAGGTGAATGCAACATGATCATCTGAAAACGCATGCTGCAGTCACATTATGACTTTTTTGACGTTTTCTCGTGGAGAAAACACATCATTTTTCGTCAGGAGACACATTTATTTCAAAACAGAGGTGAATGCAACATGATCATCTGAAAACGCATGCTGCAGTCACATTATGACTTTTTTGACGTTTTTTTCGTGGAGAAAACATCATTTTTGGTCAGGAGACACATTTATTTCAAAATAGAGGTGAATGCAACATGATCATGTGAAACTTATGCTGCAGTCACATTATGACTTTTTGACGTTTTCTCCTCGTGGAGAAAACATCAGTTTTTGGTCAGGAGACACATTTATTTCAAAACAGAGGTGAATGCAACATGATCATCTGAAAACTCATGCTGCAGTCACATTATGACGTTTTTTGACGTCTGCTCGTGAATAAAACATCATTTTTGGTCAGGAGACACATTTATTTCAAAACAGAGGTGAATGCAACATGATCATGTGAAAACGTATGCTGCAGTCACATTATGACTTTTTTGACGTTTTCTCGTGGTGACAACATCACTTTTGGTCTGGAGACACATTTATTTCAAACAGAGGTGAATGCAACATGATCATGTGAAAACGTATGCTGCAGTCACATTATGACTTTTTGACGTTTTCTCGTGGTGAAACACATCACTTTTGGTCTGGAGACACATTTATTTCAAAACAGAGGTGAATGCAACATGATCATGTGAAAACGTATGCTGCAGTCACATTATGACTTTTTTGACGTTTTCTCGTGGTGACATCACTTTTGGTCTGGAGACACATTTATTTCAAAACAGAGGTGAATGCAACATGATCATGTGAAAACGTATGCTGCAGTCACATTATGACTTTTTTGACGTTTTCTCATGGAGAAAACATCATTTTTGGTCAGGAGACACATTTATTTCAAAACAGAGGTGAATGCAACATGATCATCTGAAAACGCATGCTGCAGTCACATTATGACTTTTTTGACGTTTTCTCGTCGTGACAACATCACTTTTGGTCTGGAGACACATTTATTTCAAAACAGAGGTGAATGCAACATGATCATGTGAAAACGTATGCTGCAGTCACATTATGACGTTTTTGACGTTTTCCCTCTGGTGACAACATCACTTTTGGTCTGGAGACACCTTTATTTCAAAACAGAGGTGAATGCAACATGATCATGTGAAAACGTATGCTGCTGCAGTCACATTATGACTTTTTTGACGTTTTCTCGTGGAAAAACATCATTTTTGGTCAGGAGACACATTTATTTCAAAACAAGGTGAATGCAACATGATCATGTGAAAACGTATGCTGCAGTCACATTATGACTTTTTTGACGTTTTCTCGTGTGAAAACATCATTTTTGGTCAGGAGACACATTTATTTCAAAACAGAGTGAATGCAACATGATCATCTGAAACGTTATGCTGCAGTCACATTATGACGTTTTTGACGTTTTCCTCGTGGAGAAAACATCATTTTTGGTCAGAGACACATTTATTTCAAAACAGAGGTGAATGCAACATGATCAAGTGAACTGTATGCTGCAGTCACATTATGACGTTTTTGACGTTTTCCTCGTGGAGAAAACATCATTTTTGGTCATGAGACACATTTATTTCAAAACTAGGTGAATGCAACATGATCATGTGAAAACATGCTGCAGTCACATTATGACTTTTTTGACGTTTTCTCGGGGAAACATCACTTTTGGTCAGGAGACACATTTATTTCAAAACAGAGGTGAATGCAACATGATCATCTGAAAACGTATGCTGCAGTCACATTATGACGTTTTTGACGTCTTCTCGTGGAAAAACATCACTTTTGGTCAGGAGACACATTTATTTCAAACAAAGGTGAATGCAACATGATCATGTGAAAACGTATGCTGCAGTCACATTATGACGTTTTTGACGTTTTCTCTCGTGGAGAAAACATCACTTTTGGTCAGGAGACACATTTATTTCAAAACAGAGGTGAATGCAACATGATCATGAAAACTTATGCTGCAGTCACATTATGACTTTTTTGACGTTTTCTCGTGGTGAAACATCACTTTTGGTCTGAGACACATTTATTTCAAAACAGAGGTGAATGCAACATGATCATGTGAAAACGTATGCTGCAGTCACATTATGACTTTTTTGACGTTTTCCTCGTGGAGAAAACATCATTTTTGGTCAGGAGACACATTTATTTCAAACATAGGTGAATGCAACATGATATCAATGAAACTATGCTGCAGTCACATTATGACTTTTTTGACGTTTTCTCGTGGAGAACACATCACTTTTGGTCAGGAGACACATTTATTTCAAACAGAGGTGAATGCAACATGATCATGTGAAACTATGCTGCAGTCACATTATGACTTTTTTGACGTTTTCTTCTCGTGGAGAAAACATCATTTTGGTCAGGAGACACATTATTTCAAAACAGGTGAATGCAACATGATCATGTGAAAACGTATGCTGCAGTCACATTATGACTTTTTTGACGTTTTCTCGTGGTGAAACATCATTTTGGTCAGGAGACACATTTATTTCAAAACAGAGGTGAATGCAACATGATCATGTGAAAACTCATGCTGCAGTCACATTATGACTTTTTTTGACGTTTTCCTCGTGGTGAAACATCACTTTTGGTCTGGAGACACATTTATTTCAAAACAGAGGTGAATGCAACATGATCATCTGAAAACTCATGCTGTAGTCACATTATGACTTTTTTGACGTTTTCTCGTGGTGACAAACTTCATTTTTTGGTCAGGAGACACATTTATTTCAAAACAGAGGTGAATGCAACATGATCATGTGAAAACGTATGCTGCAGTCACATTATGACTTTTTTTGACATTTTCTCGTGGAGAAAACATCATTTTTGGTCTGGAGACACATTTATTTCAAAACAGAGTGAATGCAACATGATCATCTGAAAACCATGCTGCAGTCACATTATGACTTTTTTGACGTTTTCCTCGTGGTGACATCATTTTGGTCTGGAGACACATTTATTTCAAAACAGAGGTGAATGCAACATGATCATGTGAAAACGTATGCTGCAGTCACATTATGACGTTTTTGACGTTTTCTCGTGGTGACAACATCACTTTTGGTCTGGAGACCATTTATTTCAAAACAGAGGTGAATGCAACATGATCATGTGAAAACGTATGCTGCAGTCACATTATGACTTTTTTGACGTTTTCTCGTGAGAAACATCATTTTTGGTCAGGAGACACATTTATTTCAAACAGAGGTGAATGCAACATGATCATGTGAAAACGCATGCTGCAGTCACATTATGACTTTTTTGACGTTTTTTGTGGAGAAAACATCATTTTTGGTCAGGAGACACATTTATTTCAAAACAGAGGTGAATGCAACATGATCATGTGAAAACGTATGCTGCAGTCACATTATGACGTTTTTGACGTTTCTCCTCGTGGAGAAAACATCACTTTATTTCTGGTCAGGAGACACATTTATTTCAAAACAGAGTGAATGCAACATGATCATGTGAAAACTGTATGCTGCATCACATTATGACGTTTTTGACGTTTTCTCTCGTGGAGAAAACATCATTTCTGGTCAGGAGACACATTTATTTCAAACAGAGGTGAATGCAACATGAATGTTAAAACTCATGCTGCAGTCACATTATGACGTTTTTGACGTCTGCTTATGGGGGAAACCATCACTTTTGGTCAGGAGACACATTTATTTCAAAACAGAGGTGAAGCAACATGTTCATCTGAAAACTCATGCTGCAGTCACATTATTGACGTTTTTGACGTCTGCTTGTGGAAGAAACATCATTTTTTGGTCTGGAGACACACATTTATTTCAAAACAAGGTGAATGCAACATGATCATGTGAAAACGTATGCTGCATTCACATTATGACTTTTTTGACGTTTTCTCGTGGAGAAAACATCAGTTTTTGGTCAGGAGACACATTTATTTCAACAGAGGTGAATGCAACATGATCATGTGAAAACGTATGCTGCAGTCACATTATGACGTTTTTGACGTCTGCTCGTGGTGACACCATCACTTTGGTCAGGACACATTTATTTCAAAACAGAGGTGAATGCAACATGATCATGTGAACGTATGCTGCAGTCCACATTATGACTTTTTTTGACGTTTTCTCGTGGTGACAACATCACTTTTGGTCTGGAGACACATTTATTTCAAAACAGAGGTGAATGCAACATGATCACCTGAAAACTCATGCTGCAGTCACATTATGACTTTTTTGACGTTTTCTCGTGGTGAATCACTTTTTGGTCTGGAGACACATTTATTTCAAAACAGAGGTGAATGCAACATGATCATGTGAAAACGTATGCTGCAGTCACATTATGACTTTTTTTGACGTTTTCCTCGTAGAGAACATCATTTTTGGTCAGGAGACACATTTATTTCAAAAAGAGGTGAATGCAACTGATCATCTGAAAACGCATGCTGCAGTCACATTATGACTTTTTGACGTTTTTTCTTGAGAAAACAACATCATTTTTTGGTCAGGAGACACATTTATTTCAAAAAGAGGTGAATGCAACATGATAATGTGAAACTGTATGCTGCAGTCACATTATGACGTTTTTGACGTTTTCTCGTGGAGAAAACATCAGTTCTGCTCAGGAGACACATTTATTTCAAAACAGAGTGAATGCAACATGATCATCTGAAACTCATGCTGCAGTCACATTATGACATTTTTGACGTCTGCTCGTGAATAAACATCATTTTTGGTCAGGAGATACATTTATTTCAAAACAGAGGTGAATGCAACATGATCATGTGAAAACGTATGCTGCAGTCACATTATGCTTTTTTTGACGTTTTTCTCGTGGTGACAACATCATTTTGGTCAGGAGACACTTTATTTCAAACAGAGGTGAATGCAACATGATCATGTGAAAACGTATGCTGCAGTCACATTATGACTTTTTTGACGTTTTCCCTCGTGGAGAAAACATCATTTTGGTCTGGAGACACATTTATTTTCAAAACAGAGGTGAATGCAACATGATCATGTGAAAACGCTGCTGCAGTCACCTTATGACTTTTTTGACGTTTTCTCGTGGTGACAACATCACTTTTGGTCTGGAACACATTTATTTCAAAACAGAGGTGAATGCAACATGATCATCTGAAAACGTATGCTGCAGTCACATTATGACTTTTTTGACGTTTTCCTCGTGGTGACACATCACTTTTGGTCTGGAGACACTTTATTTCAAAACAGAGGTGAATGCAACATGATCATTTGAAACGTATGCTGCAGTCACATTATGACTTTTTTGACGTTTTCTCGTGGAGAAAACATCATTTTTGGTCAGGAGACACA
>NW_026622490.1:0-6932 GCF_003711565.1 Takifugu flavidus
TGAGGAGATGACTGACCCATAAAAAGATGGCAGAAAAAATAAAGAAGACATAATCATTTTCACGACGAATGGGAAGGTCGAGTTTTTTTTTTACCACTGTGAAAGGAGCAAGTGTTTGTCTTATTTGCAGGGCGACTGTGGCGACGGCAAAGCGGCACAATGTGGAGAGACATTTCACAACATGTCACACAAGCTACCAGTGCACTGCGAGCAGAAAAAGCCCGCGAGTTAAAGGCAGCTTTGTGCAAACAGCAAGCTTTTTTTTCAAGGCCAGTTAAAGCCTCACAAAAAGCAACCGAAGCCTCATTTAGAGCTACGCAATTCTTGATTAAAAAGAAGAAGGCATTTTCAGACGGGGAGGTAGTTAAAGAAGCAATGATGTTAATTGCTAAAACTGTACTTGAAGACGAGAAATACGGAACCGACGTGATCTCCAATCTCTCCGATGTTCAACTGGGGGCAGCTACGATGGTAAGAAGAGTATCTGCGATGTCCGGGAACTTGGCCAACCAGCCGGACCGTGATCTGGCGAGGTGCAGGTGGTTTAGCATCTAGTGTGACGAGTTGGTGGACAGCAGCAGTACGGCGCAGCTGATGATCTTTATCAGGATGGTGTTTGATGATTTCTCCACAAAAGAAGAACTTCTCACACTACTGCCCCTAAAGACAACTATGAGGGGAGTTGACATATATAACGCGGTGAAGGAGTTTTTGGTGGAGAAAAAAGTGCCGCTGGAAAAGCTGGTATCAGTGACTACAGACGGGGCTCCTGCTATGATCGGCCGACACACAGGATTCATTGCTCATTGTAAAGGTGACACAGAGTTCTCAAACTTTCTGCATTACCACTGCATCATTCACCAGCAGGCCTTATGTGCAAAAGTGATCGGCTTTGAGCACGTGATGACTCCTGTCGTGAAGATCATAAACAGCATCCGCTCCAGAGCTAAACAGCACAGAACATTCAAGGTACTGTTGGAGGAGCTGTGAACTGAATATGGTGACCTGCTACTACACACAGAAATCCAATGGCTCAGCAGGGGACGGATTTTGCTTTGTTTTTT
Organism: Takifugu flavidus; assembly: GCF_003711565.1. Lineage (NCBI taxonomy): Eukaryota > Metazoa > Chordata > Actinopteri > Tetraodontiformes > Tetraodontidae > Takifugu > Takifugu flavidus. The sequence continues at coordinate 1,065 of NW_026622490.1, forward strand.
GTCACTTTTGAGTGAAATAAAAGAGTTCATGCAGTCTAGAGGGGAAGACACCACGCTGCTGGAGGACACTGACTGGACACTTGACCTTGCATTTTTAACGGACATTACTGGGAAACTGAACAGTTTGAACTGTGAGCTGCAAGGCAAAGGTAAGACTGTTGCTGATATGATAAGTGCTTTAAATGCATTTAAAGCCAAGATGAACATTTTCTCTATGCATTTACAGACATAAAAGGTGCTGCACTTTCCCTCTGTGCAGATGGTGCTGAAAGACAATACTTCTGCATGTGAGGCTTTTGACAAAAGTGCAGAAAAGTACTCTCAGGTCATAAAAAGACTTGGGCAACAGTTTGAGAACAGGTTTTGTGACCTGGATCAGCTTGAGCCATGTGTCTCATTCATTTCTAATCCTTTCATGAACGTGGATTTCTGAGCAGTTAAGTGCAACGTTCAGCCTGGATGCTGGACAGATGGAAATTGAAATTGTAACATTGCAAAATGACCTGCACCTCAAAGCCTATCAGGCTGCACCAAACTTTTGGTGCCTTGTTGACACAGAAAAGTACAGTGGTGTATGTACAGCAGCTATGAAGGTTGCAAGCCTGTTTGGTTCAACCTATCTTTGTGAATCAGCCTTTTCTGACATGAACTTCATCAAGAACAAACACAGAACACGCCTCACTGATGCACATCTGCAAGACTCATTCAGAGTTGCACTGTCAAGTTACACACCAGAGTACAACATACTGATAAACAGCATGCAATGCCAGGCTTCCCACTAACTGACAAAGAAACGGATACCAGATTTGGTGTCTAGTTCATAATTTGTTAAATGTGTTTGTAAAATGTAACAATTGTTTATGTTAAAATGTTAATGTAAAAAATCTGCAGACTTACGTAAGTGTGAAGTTCAAAACGTAATCAGATTTATTTTAAAATCTGAAAGTTTATTTTTGTATTTTACATGATTTATTATTTGTACAAACGTGGTGCAAAGTAATTCACGATTTGTTAAAAAAATGTTAGTGGCTAGTAAAAATGGGACATGATTTCTGTTGGATTGCAATACCTCTCGTGTGTCACTGCCAATCCGCGTGTTCTTTAAATGAAGACTTCAAATAAACAAATGCCAATTTCAAAATGTATTTAGCAAATAGAACCAATTCAAGATACAAATATACAGAGCTCTGGGCCAGTTCATAACCCTAGCAACAACAGAACCAATTGTCAGGGCATGAAGTCTGATGACCTAACTATCCCTTGACCCAGTCTTTTATAGAAAGATATATGTAAATTATTGATGCTAATTCAGTCCAATCCAGTCCTTCTTCTTGGGTGACCTCATCTTCTTCTTCCAGCCTCCTTTGGTGTTGGTGCGGTCCTTCTTCTCCATTATCTTCCCCAGATGTCCAGGTCCGAGGTCATATTCCTGCCAAGGAACTTATCAACACCAGTAAACTATGCTGTCACATTTTACGATGGGGGTCTACCACTTTCCGTCTGACTGTCTCCTCTTGGCCCCAACCGTCCAAACAACATTCATGTCAAGGAAGGGTCAACTGACTTGCTTATGTTTATTCCTACTAAAGATTATATCCTATCCCTAACTTCTAAACTAACTGTAACAGAAAACAAAAACATATAGTATAACACATGCTAACAAGATAAAAGATGCTAACAAGACATAATAATTATCTTCATTTCCTAGGACTGTTGTAGAAGTGATCATTTTAAAATGTTTTTGAACATTTTTTTTTTTCCAATTTGAAAAACACTTGCACTAAGACAAAATAGAAATAAAGTGTTGCATATTGATATTTATCTGTTCCCGATCTTGTTAAATCAATGTTGATATTCATTGTGAGAAATCATTAAAATGATCAGTGTCTTAGCAGGGATGAATATCATTAACTATTAATAATGACATTTAGTTAAAGGTAAATTGAGCAAATTGGCTATTTCAGAAGTGTGTATCAAACTGGTAGCCCTTCACATTATTCAGTACCCAGGAAGTAGCTCTTGGTTTCAAAAAGCTTGGTGACCCCTGATCTACAGCAAGGACATCGGGATGTCATTCGGTGCTAGACAAATGTGGGTGGATGGTATCTAGAAGAGGAAAGGTGATCGCAACTGATGGGGTTGACCTACCTGATGGGAACATCACAGATGTGCAGGACAGTTACAAATACCTGGGGATCCCGCAGGCAAATGGTAACCATCAGGAGGCAGCTAGGAGGTCAGCCTAAATACCTACAGAGGTTAAGGCAGGTCCTGAAAAGTCAGCAGAATGGTAAGCATAAGATCCAGGCCATAAACACCTATGCCCTGCCAGTAATCAGGTACCCTGCTGGTATAATACCCTGGCCACTGGAAGGAAGGACAAGGAAGCTCCTCACCATTCATGGAGGGTTTCACCCTAAGTCCAGTGTCCTGAGGCTGTACACAAAGCAAAAGGAAGGGGGGCGAGGACTAGTAAGTGTCTGAACTACTGTCCAGGAGGAAACAACAAGAGTACATCAAGAAGATGGCCCTGTGGTAAATTTTCTGGTTTGAGGACTAGCAGTTGTAATTGATATTATTAGCAAATTACTCCAATGTCGATCGTGACTGACTCACAGGGGGTTGTATCCCAATACAGCAACAGTGAAAGACCTCAGTACTGTCCAAACAGTCAAGCTTGCATTAAGCACCCAGTGTTATCCTAAAATTTCTCTTTATCTCTTCCTGCCTGCCTGGCACCATATTTGTTTTACTGTTGTTTTAGAGATCTCGGGACTTACTGAATGAGCAGTTATGTTCTGATCTCCTTGCCAACGTAATAGCAGCAGCAAAGTTACAGTCTTGCTGGAATAAATTACCGAGAGAATCACAACGGAAGCTGGTCAGCAGAAGGTGACTGGGCAGCTACCTCTGGTGGTTTTGATTTTTATTACAATTTAAAAAAAAACAACCTCTCACTGATGTTTAAAGTAAGTGTGTGTGTGATTAGGTGATAGCACAGTCTGTTGGGGACTGAGCTGAGAAGCGGAGGGTTCTTGTCTCAAGCCCCAGGGCAGACAAAATATGGAAGGTGTTCTGTAGTAGGGGAAGGTGCCAGAACACCTTTGGAACACTGCCGAGGTACCCTTGAGCAAGGTACTGAATCCACAAATGCTCTATAGGGCCCTGCGATGAACTGCAACTGAGGTGGCCCCTGCCTTTGTCCTTACCTGTGACCCCAAAAGGGATAAAGTGGTTAAGAAGATGAGATGAAATGCAAGTTAAAAAATTGCAACATATCAGCTATGAAAAACTTCACTGACTATTAGCATTAGCATGGCCTCACCGTCTGTTTCACCCTGTGTCTTTGTTCAGCGTGTGAAATGTTTAGTTACTCTTCTGCCTCCCTTAGTGAAGGGAATAGGTGCAGAAAGTGAAGTTTATTTACGGCTATGGAGGCGAAACTTAGCGAGCTTGAGACGCGGTTCCGCAGCTTGGAGTTAGCTGGAGTTGCACCAGGTAGCCAGGAGAAGCTAGCTGCTGCGGAGCCGCCTAGCGTAGCTTCAGCCAGCGGTCCCCCGGCAGAAGCCAAGCAGCTGGCTAGCCAGGGTGGCTGGGTGACGGTTCGCAGGAAGCATAGCCAAAACAAAGGCCCACGGTGCACCACCAACCGCTTCCCGTGGCTAACCGTTTTTCCCCACTCGGCGACACACCCGCTGAGAAACCGACCCTGGTAATTGGCGACTCTGTTTTGCGCTACGTAAAGCCGACTCCAGCAACCATAGTCAAGTGCATTCTGGGGGCCAGAGCGGGCGACATAGAAGCAAATTTATGGCTGCTGGCGAGACGTAAACGTAAATTTGGTAAAGTTATTATTCACGTTGGAGCCAACGACACCCGGCTTCGTCAGTCGGAGGTCACCAAAATTAACATAGAGTCGGTGTTCAACTACGCAAAAACGATGTCGGACTCGGTAGCATTCTCTGGTCCCCTCCCCAATCTGGCCAGCGATGAGATGTTTAGCCGCATGTCGTCGCTTCGTCGCTGGCTGTCAGTCACGTGGTGCCCCGAAAACCAGGTGGCCTTTATAGACAATTGGAACACTTTTTGGGGAAAACCTGGTCTGATTAGGAGAGACGGTGTCCATCCCACACGGGATGGTGCCTCTCTCATTTCTAGTAATTTGGCTAATTTTATTAGACCCAAAGTGACCTGACAATCCAGGATCCAGACCAGGATGCAGAGTTGTAGTCTTACACACCTCTCTGCTGCTTCCATAGAACCCTCATCCACCAACAATAACATATTTAACACTATAGAGGTAGTGTCTGTTCCACGGTTAAAAGTTCAGCAAGCACAGAGCAGGGGAGCGGTCAATCACCAAAATCTTATTAAAATTAATACTAAAGCACAAGTTGGAGAAACTAATATCACAATTAAATGTGGACTGTTAAATATTAGATCTCTTTTGTGTAAATCCCTGTTAGTAAACGACCTGATAGCGGATCATCACATTGATTTATTTTGTCTTACTGAGACCTGGCTTCAGGAGGAGTATGTTAGCTTAAATGAATCTACTCCTCCTACCCATCTTAATTATCATATTCCTCGTGTTACTGGTCGAGGAAGGGGAGTGGCAGCAATCCAATGGCAGCATTGTGTTGTGGCTCAGCAGCACCTGTCCTTCCCACTCCTTCTCCCAGTCTGCTTCTATGCCGCAGTCGCTGTGGGTCTCCTGGAGGAACAGGACATCAATGCGTTTTCTTTTTGCTGTGTCGAACACTAGTGCCCCTTTTCTTGCGTCCCTGGCTCCGTTGACATTCAACGTTCCCATTTTGAATGTGTTCATGCCGAGGGAAAAGATTAAAATCAAAGACAGTAAAAATAAGTACAAGGAAACATGGTAAAATGCGTTTTTTTTTTTTCAATTTAGCTGTTTTCTTGCTTTGCCCATGTGCTTCCTGAGCCTGTAATTTCAGGGTTGGTGAGGCCTGACGTTGCCTTATTTCTAATTAAAAAGCTTGCTGACCGGATAAAACAGAGCCTGTCAGGAAAATATGTTCCCAGATCAAGGCCTTTCAGGCCCTTGGTCTGGGTAAGGAACTTTTTAAACAAGCTTGAGGGGTACAGGTCAATTTCCTGCCCGTCTGGCATTGTGCCGGACAGTTCGCTGCCGTCCGATATAGACTCGCAGTCGCTGGTTTCTGTGTCTTGATGAGAATTGTCTTTATCTTGTATTATGTGTTTTGCCATATGTTCCTGTCTTCTCTTAGAAGTTAGGCAAGGTAGATTCATTAGCAACTACTGTATAACAAGGATCAAAGACATTCCTTTCACAGGATTGTTGTTGCTGTTTCATTGTAATCTCAGGAGTCAGTCAGGCAGGGGGTGTTAAACACCCATCATAAACGGGGCATCAGGGTGGGGTTGATGATCTTATTTGCATAAAGAATGGGAACTTTGATCTGGCCACCTGGGAAGATAATGGAGAAGAAGGACTGTACCAACACCAAATGGGACTGGAAGAAGAGGACGAGGTCATCCCAGCAGGGGATCTGGATTGGATTGCATGAACATTGTGAATTTGCATGTGTGTTACCGTATTGGCCCGAATATAAGACGGTGTTTTTTGCGTTGAAACAAGACTGAAAAAGTGGGGGTCGTCTTACATTCGCGGTCTAGACATTATACCCATTCACAACGCTAGATGGCGCCAGATATATTTGAAGCGAATGCTGAACTTAACGTCCCAGGGAAAAGCGAACCCCTGTCACGAAGAAGAAAAATAAAAATAGCGGTAGCACGAAGAAGAAAAATAAAAAAAAATAGCGGTAAGAAAGAAAAGAGAAGAAAATAAGAGAAGAGATAACAGAAAATAGAGAAATGTAG
>NW_026622491.1:0-6807 GCF_003711565.1 Takifugu flavidus
CTTACATCACGGCCGCCTTACTGGAGATGAACATGTCGGCTACTGTAAGTACTCGACGGTGCTAAAGTCGACAGAAGCTAAAGAGCTGGACCGGTCCAGGAATAGAAGAAAACACAGACAGATTTTTATATAACTTAGATCGATAATGGTCGCAGAAATTTAAAAAAAACAAACAAACATTTTCACGGTATATTTTGCAGGATCTTCCAGTCCACAGGAGCATGATGTGCCTCAAAGAATCCACCAACAACCTGAACAACACCTACACGACAGCTCTCATGGCCTACGTCTTCTCTCTGGCTGGAGACTTGAAGACTCGTGATTTCCTCCTGCAGCACTTGGATTCGGTTTCCTCCCAGGAAGGTGAGTCAGAAGCCTGAAGGGCACCATTGCAGTCTGGTCCTGTTGACCCATTTGAACCTGTCGCCTGCGTAGGGGGCTTAATCCACTGGTCCCAGAGCACAGATGAGGGGTATGGCTCTCTGTCAGTGGAGATCGGCTCCTACGTTCTGCTCGCCAAACTCAGTGGTTCTCCTACTACCGAAGACCTGGGCTACGCCAGCCGCATCGTCAGATGGCTCTCCATGCAGCAGAACTACTATGGAGGCTTCTCCTCTACACAGGTATGAGCAGAGGAGATGGGGATCTTCCTGGGACGTAGAAAATCACATCCATAGAGGATAACTGGGCTGTCGTTGTTGTAGGACACGGTGGTCGCTCTTCAGGCTCTGGCCCTTTACTCCTCTCTGGTGTACAGCACAAAGGGTTCAAGCACGGTCAAGGTCAATAGCCCCAGTGGTCAACTGGTATTTGATGTGAACCAGAACAACAAACTGGTCTACCACGAGAAGCTGCTGAAGGACCTGGGAGGAAAAGTCAACCTGGAAGTGGAGGGCTCAATGTGTGCTTCAATACAGGTACTGGTCCACAAAATGAGTACCCAGAGCTTGTAGATGTTTAGAATCACAGAACCGGATCATACCTGCTCGACTCAGTAGACCTGCCACATAACATCCGTCCTAACATCTTCCCAGATTTCTCTTCACTACAACATTCCAACTCCTACCACCGTTGACATTTTCTTCGTGGAGGCAAAACCAGAGTGTCAGACTCAGAAAAACAGAGTCACGCTGAAGCTTTCGTCCCTGTGAGTAAAGGTCAGCTACCGCTTCAAACGAGACTACAACAACGCCACTAGAGCATAGCGTTTGTGGATGTGTTACAGATACAGGGGCAAGCAACAGACCACAAACATGGTCATCCTGGAGGTTACAATGCTGTCTGGATTTGTTCCCGACCCCGAGTCTGTGGCGAATGTGAGTAAAGTACACGCTGCTCAAGAGGATTTAATACTTCAGTAAAACTGTCTGAGGGTAAAGAACTTTATTCTCCATCAAGCTGACATTCTTATATTGACCCCATGCAGCTCCGTCAAGCCCTCTTGGTGGGTCGCGTTGAAGAGAACGAGGGCCGAGTTCTGATCTACATCACTGAGGTCAGGAAGATCTGCTGTGACGGTTGATCTCCAGGTTAGATCATGTGATGACCTCAGTCTTGTCTCCAACAGCTGCCGAAGGACACCCCGATCCACCACACTTTAACCCTGATCCAGGAGGTCCCAGTGCAGAACCTGAAACCAGCTTTGGTCAAGATCTACGACTACTACCAGCCCAGTAAGACCTTTTCTGCTCCGTCTGACATGACACATGAGTTTAGGTTTAAATTTGAACTTAGAATTATTTTTTTATGTTAATCTAATTCTTCTGTTTCTCATCAGGTGACCAGGCAGAGACGGAATATGTCGTCACCTGTGATGTAGGTAAGTTGATTGAGTTATAATACAGCAAATATAATAACCAAACATTTTCATTACATTAGCAGACATAATTTTCAACATATCTTACCCTTTCAACGTATCTTAACTTTGACATCTGTCGCTGTTCGTGCCTGTTGTGTTACACATTTCATTCTAAATTGTGACCTCATATTCACTTTGTATGAAAAGTGTGTGTTTTGAGTGAAATTTAACACATTTTCCTTTCGTTTGCAGACTAAATAATCAAGTGGCATCATCTCTCTGGATGGTTTCTTTGTTTGCTTTTTGAAGTAAAGTTGTGCATCGATTCAATATTGTCAGTTTCACTTTTAGTCATTTGATCATTTACATGAAGGTGTTTGGCAACAGCCAACAGGAAACATTCTTAGACAACAACATACATCCAGGGGGCGCCATAGTTTGTATTTAGGCCTTTTAGTCTCTTCCAGGCTACTGTAAAAACATGGCGGAGCCACATTCTCGTACTCATAAACTGGGACCAATGTCAAAATTTGACATTTCAATCTGTCATCAGATTATTAAAATCTTGTCTTTATGTGCAATCTCTTCCACATCGAACACACATAAAGCAAAGTGAGAACTGTATCTGTGTTTTTATTACAATAGACACTGAAAGATTTACAGTACAGTTTAGTGGCAAAATGGAAGATGCAGTGAGTCAGTCCATGGCAAAATGTAAAAGATATTTCCTGCTAAAATGATTCTCCTTTGGTTGGTCTTTGATTGCTCAGGTTTACTGTAATGTGCAGCTTTAGAGTAATAGCAACAATAAAGACGTGTCCCTGTGTTGTTACAGGATGCAGCGCGGACAAAAATGTGTTACGGTGATTCAACTATTTTGTCAAATACACAACTACATATATCAACTCATCACTACAGATAATACAGTGCTGTATAACACGATTAAGGCTGAGGGGATTTATTTTAAACTATCGTTAAAGGTTTGTTAAGTTTGTACGTACAAAAATGCTGTTTCAGTAAAATTAGGATAAAGGTTAATTTACAACAATTGACTTTTTACCTCAATGATTTTTAAAAAACTAGTTCTGGTTCAGGTTATTTTCGGTTTGTTTGGTTTTTTGATACCATATTTCCTACTTTTTCCCGTGACGTATTAGCATAAGAGGGTAGGAAACCCGTGAGCACCACAGTAGGTCTGCACATTAAAGCCATTTCTGGCATTTTATATGTGGAAAATGACGCTAAAGAGCCTGTCAAAGAGGGCAAGTGGACCCGTGGCCGACAGAATCTGAGGTAACAAGCATTTGATGGTTTATAGAATGACTGCTGGGGCGCCGTCAGTCGCTGCTGCCACAGAACGCTGTACAGTTTGTTCCGTCTGTTTAGCAACGCTCTGATCAATAAACTACAAACATACCCTAAAAGGACACTAAGTGTGGAGGGGGGATGCTAGAGCCAAGTCTATCGCTCTGACGTGACCTTGTAGCGGAGGACAAGGTAGGTGGTGAGCCGGAAGATGATGAAGAAAATGCCCACGACAATGAAATCCATGTAGAGCTTCGCATCTTCCACATCCAGGAGCTGTAGAACCTCCTCAGGCTGTTGGAACTTGCACATGTTCCCTGGACATTCCAGCTCTGACCGGTTCATCCCATAGATGGACAGGATCACCCCCTCAAAGCCATACCTGAGAGAAAACCATGGAGCAACATGTCTGGTAAGCTTAGCAGGCACTTCTCAAGTAGCTTCAGTAGCTTCTGTTGATTCTGCTACACACCTGACATAAGAAACATACGAGCTCCACTGCAGATATTTGGGGATCGTGTCAAAATTGACAAAGAATCCAGAAAAAAGCAAGACCGGGATGGCAGTAACAGGTCCAACAAACGTGGCGACCTTGGTCGAGATGAAAAACACTCATTATCCAGAGAAGAGAAAGAAATCTAGAAGGTCAGAAGCTGCAATACCTGCAGCGAGGAGGAGGCAGCGCCGACCAGCAAACCAAGGGACCGGGCCACCAGGGCCGTACAGGTGGACAGGGCAATAAAGAGAAGGTACCGGCTGACCTCAGGAGGCTGCTCTGTCATCCAGTATACAATACTGCAGTACATGATGGGGCAGATCACCTGGCAAACACAGTTGACTCAGTTAGAACTCGCTGAAGCAAACAACCAAGATTTATGCTTTAAATGATGCTAGGTGACAGAGTTGCATTCTGTAGTTAACTAGAGGCAGCTCACTTGGAATGGAATATCCACCATGGTATTGGCAAGGTAGTAGGCTTTTAGACTGTACCAGTAGTTCAGATGTTCCCGCAAAACACAGACATCTCCAGAGGACTACCACAGGTCCTGAAAGTTCAGTTTAACAGAAACATACTGGATTTTGACAGGATCACTCCCTTCCTTTTACTTCGGCGGCCCTTTAACTGCTCACATTTGTGCTCAGCAACAGGAACGTCACAGGTCTGATGTCACTGACAGAGAGACAGAGAGTGACAGAGATAGAGAGAGACTGGGGGCAGGGCTCTAAAGACTATTTAATGGACTCCGCAGCTCATCTCTGTCAGTCAGTCAGCCATGGCTCTGCCGAGGGGTCGTACTTGCACGTGGACGCTGCTCCTTTGCCTCAACTGGGTCTTCTCGATGCGTGGCCGCCGGACCGTGAGTTTCCCTGCTCCAGATTCAGATTCAGATTTATTTATTGCCATTGTTCATGTAGTACACAGTATTACATAAGCTAGGAATTTGTCTCGGTGTGACGCTGCAACATTCAACATAGAGAAGACAATAAACACTAGAATAAGATAAATAAAATAAGACATATATATATATATATATATATATATATATATATATATAAATAGTAAGGAATAGGTAATGTGTATTCCTATAATGTGCAAGAGCAGCAGTTAAGTTAAAGTTAAAGTTAGAAGTCCACAGTGCAGGTCAATGCAAAAGTAATGTATTGTTCATGAGTCCGACTGGCTGCTGTACATGGTGCTTAAGTGATAAGTCACTTGGTGTTCAGCAGCTGATGGCAGAGGGGAAGAAGCTGTTCATGTAGCGGGAGGTTTTGGTCCGAATGGACCGTAGTCTCCTGCCTGAGGGGAGGGGGGAAAACAGTCCGTGACCATGGTGGAAGGGTCGGCCGTGATCCGACCTGCACACCTCCGGGTCCTGGAGATATACAGGTCCTGGATAGATGGAAGCCTGCAGGTTTCTTACGCCCATCAGATTTGGTGCTCGGTCGGTGAGATAACCGTCACGCTTGTATGTTTCTGTGGCTGCAGACAGTTCATGGTGACCATTCCCGGCGTCATCGAAGTTGGATTGACGAGCAGGCTGTGCGCCAGTCTCTTGCAGCCCAATGAGTCTTTGGCCATGACCGCCATTCTCACCTACAACGACAACAAAATGGTCATCTTTGAGAGAGTTTCAGACAAACAATTCCACCAATGCACAAACTTCCAGGTCCTCAACATCCAGCTTGCATGATTGGTTCTCTGGTCATCGTCAGTTCTGATGTTTCCATGTTTCTTCCACAGGCTCCGGAGATGTTGGAATCTAAGGTCCACAATCTCATCGTCACTGTACGCGGAGCGCAGTTTTCCTTGACGGAATCACGAAAAATCATGATCAAATACTACCCATTGAAGTCCTTCGTCCAAACAGACAAGCCCATCTACCTGCCTGGTCAAACAGGTAACCTGACCGGTCGGTCGGCTGTGTGTAAGGATCCGCTTAATCCCGTTTTTCTCGCCTCTCAGTTCATTTCAGAGTCGTCACGCTGGACACCAAGCTGAGACCTGCAAAAGGGCTGGTGAGTTCCCCGGGGGTGTTTCTGAACCAGTACACACGTGGGTTAGGTAATGATGTGTGGAAACCATGCAAAAGTCCAGCTGCAGGAGCGAAATCAGGCAAACCAAACAAAGCGTAGGTTGTGTCCTTTGACCTCTGATACCAGTTTGATCCATGTGTGCAAACAGCTGGCACAGATGAAGGGTCAAAGTATCCAGTCATAGTTGTGATTATGAGGAAAATTTCACATTTATCTCTATTTTTCTCTCTTCCAGTACGATGTCATCGAACTTCTGGTAAGGAAAACGGAAATTTTCACACTAATTGTTCTGCATCCCCGTAAGTTCTGGAAGTAGATTCCAGATTCCTGCAATTTTTTCCCTTGTTGATTTCACTCAGGACCCTCAACAAAACCGGATCGGGCAGTGGCTGAACGCCACGTCCAACGGGGCAATACTGCAGCTGTCCTATTCCCTCAACTCTGAGGTCCGCGAGGGACGGTATACCATTTCAGTTTGGATGAAGAGAAACCAAGTAAACAAGAGATTTAAGGTAGAAAAATATGGTGAGTTGCAGAGCTTTTAATTTGGCACCAAACCACCCCTTCCCCCCATAAACCAAAACTCATCTCTCCCTCAGTCCTTCCAAAATTTAAGGTGAGCCTCCAAGCGCCCAACGGGGTAAGCGTTGGAAAAGAGGAACTGGAAATGGACGTCTGTGCAAAGTAAGTTCTTGTATCCACTTTGTGTTTTTAGCCATTACCAGCCACTCTCCTACCCTCTGAATCTTTGATCCAAACAGATACACGTATGGACAACCTGTGCCAGGGATGGTGAACATCGAGATTTGCCGGAGACCGAGGAGCTATTTGACCGATCAGATCCCAGGCCTGTGTTTCAAAGAGGCGAAACAGGTGTTGTAGTGTTATTAACTCTGGTTCTGAGCCATCGAAAAATGTAACACCTCAAAAGATGAGCGGAAGTGGTCACAGCAGAGGAGTGAAATCAAGATTCAGAGATCAATTCAGTTTAAAAAAAACCCACACAAGCATTTTATGGCGTCACTAGGCGGCGACAAACCGCACGCACGCTGGGCTTTTAAGAACTAAAATGCATTTTCATCAATTTTAGCTTTATAAAATCATCAGCAAAAAGGCTTCAGCGTGATCAATAATCAGAAATCTGTCGGGAAACATTCAGCAACTCTCCA
>NW_026622492.1:0-7374 GCF_003711565.1 Takifugu flavidus
AATCAATCCTTGAAAAACATTTCTGAATAGTATTATATGCAATTTGTTTATGTCAAGGTTTAGTTAAGCTGAGGTTATATTCAATACAAATAAATTTAAAAAATTTCACAGAATTTTTATAAAAAGGGCATATAGAGATACCATGAAATGATTAAAAAAAGTATTTAAACTCATCTAACCTTTCTCAAATGTATTTCATTAATCTAATTTTCTCATTGTATACAGTGTAATGTAGGGTAGTACTACCTGCTGGTACTATGATGCCATCACAGCTATTTTATTCTCGTATACTGACACACTGAGCATGCTCAGTTTTAGCCATGCCCTCTCTTTTTCCAACCATCCATGACAGACTGCTACAGGCAGACAGGAATTGGTGTGTTGGAAGGGATACGCATGGGGATCAGACGCAGCATCTTGTGGTAGATGTCAGATTACAAGAGGGAGCAGCCATAGTGGAGTTACATGATGAGCTCTAACTGGGGTACTGAGCTGTGGGTAGGTTTCATTCAAACAATCCCTTTAATATTAACCGTTCATCCTGTGTGTGTGTGTGTGTGTGTATGTATGGGGGGCGGGGGTATCTCTGCTCTGCCATAGCAACATGGTGAGTGACGACTGCGGTTCATGCTCTGCCTCCTCCATTATGCACTGCATCACAGGAAGCAGACAGGAATTGGCGTGAACCTCCATTATGCTCTGCATCACATGAGCATGCAGACTTTAAATCATAACTCAACATTTCTCATCAATCATCATTATAATCATTCCATCCTCAATCTATCTGTCATTGTCAGTCACTAGAATGCAACAACTCCATATTAATGTATGCATGCATGGAGATAATAAATAAAAATGTAATTTATTGATCAATCTTTTTTGCCTTTTTCCAGTATGCTTTCTCAATATCAGCCACATTTAATGCCAGTTCTTCGTGTTGTATCTGGATTTATCCTTCTGTCATGGTCATTTATCATTCTCATCTATCTCCTTTTGTCATGATACCAGCTATAGCTGATATTTTGAAGGCTATAAGTTTTGACTCTTCAGGAATGCTATTTTTTCATTTAAAGAAGCCATTTTTTCCTTGATTAACAGGGAAGAGGATGTTGCCTCTTTATTGCGTATTTTATTTTGCCACAAGTACTCAGTTTCCATAATTGAGCTTTTTGTCTTTTCCATGGGACCTTTTCTTTTCAAAAACCTGACCATTCCTGCACTAGCTAGCTACATGCTACTTTGAGGATCAGAGCAACTTAACGACACACACAAACCGCCAGGCCAGAAACAGTGACATCAAGAACAGGCAGGCAATGTTATATTAGTACACATTAGTACATTGTATTTATAATAACAGTCAGTTTTTTTGTATTGTATTGTTATGTTTGCATTTTTTTTTCTCAATTTTCCTCCAATTTTCTGAGACTGCCTTAGCACCCCCTGTAAGCAGTAGTTCACAAAATGGGTGAACCCCCATCAGGCCAATTATTTATCTGATTGGGTATTGCACCTTGCGCCTATTGTTGCCACTAGAACAACAAAAAGTTGTGATTGATTTGAAATGGCATTTCAGCATAAATATTTCAAGCACTGCTAGCATTGCAGGTAATGCTAATGTCTAAGGTAAATGTATGTACATTTGATGTGTCTGTTCTTCTCCTATTGGCTGGGTCCCCACATATGAGCCTGTTCCTGTTCTAGAGTTCTTCATATTTCTTCCTGTTGGTTGTTCAGCGGTCACTGTATCAATACATTTGAATTTAATTAAATTGAATCCTGGGTGCATTATGTAGGTGCATACGTACAGTTTATAGAATGTAGAAAACTTTAAAATTTACCACCACTACTGGTTATCATTTGAGTTTGAACTAAACATAATACACCGTTGCCCATTGTTAGAGTCAAGTATTTCTTATTTATTTCGGCAAAATGATTAAGATGTGATTTATTCTTTGTAGACAAAGTAAATCTTCCCAAAATTATTCATCAGTCTGGACAAAAGTGATTATTGATGTATATGAATAAAAAGTCTAAAATAAAAATTATTCCATGTTTATAGGTAACAGTGTAGATCATGCATTGTAATCAATTCATAGTTCAGCTGCCGGTAGACTTATAGAATATGTGAAAGAACTGAACATTTTCTTTTTGTGTTTCAGGATCAGTTTGATAGCTTGGAAAAACACACTGGCTGGGGCATTGACTTCCTGGAGAGATACACCAAGTTTATTAAAGAGAGAGCAGACATTGAGCTGAGCTATGCCAAACAGATCAGGTAACATTGAAATCTTATTGATCCTTCTGATTCTTCTAGCCTGCCTCTTGCAACATTGTTCTTGTAAAAACATTGTTCTTGTCATTATCTTTGTTAACCCAGCTGTTTGTGCCTGTCATCATACTGATCCTCAGTATAATATTCAAATGATCCTCATTTTAACATTTGTGTGTCTGTGCACGTGTAAGGTTACGTATACAGATATTCAGTATGTATTTTATGTCTTGCTATACAACTTCTGTATAGCAAGTATACCGCTAGTATATATTTGTGTGGTGGTAGCTCAGTCTGTAGGGAACTGGGTGTTCAAGTAGTAAGCAGAAGTGCCTGGACACCTTTGGAGCACTGACCAAGGTATCCACGAGCAAGGTACCTGCCCCCAAATGCTCACGTAGGGCCTTGCATTGAGCTGTCTCATTCAGGGGTACAGTCAAGAAAAAAATATAAAGAAAGAAAATATGTATGTGTGTGGGTGAGTGTTTGTTCTTTATATATTTTTTATATTGGTTTTATGTATTATTGTACCTTTAATGAGATTAATAACATATGTATTTGTCTTCCTACTTAGGAGCCTTTCCAAGAAGTATCAAATAAAGAGAGGGAGAGAGGATGAAAGCAGGTTGGTCTAATAAAAAAAAAAGTCCAATTAAATGGCAAACAAAGGTGTATCCCATCAGGTGCACTTGAATAGAGAATTTTAACTCTGCTTTCTGATGGAGTGTAACCCTATTTAAACTTCAGATATTTAGTTTGGTGTCCTGACTGTGTGAGAATGAACACTTTGGCGAAATCAAAAGGGAAATCTGATTCCACCAGTGATTATAGTGGTGTTCAAGTCTGGTAAGAAAATTAAAAAGATCTCCAAATAATTTAAAATCAGCCATTCCACTGTTTAAAATTTAAGTGTAGGACTTTGAAAACAAACATGTCTGCTTGTCCAAGCATTTTCACCCTGAGCACAGACCACATGATGCTGAAACAACTCATCAAAAGCCCTAAGATGTCATCATGGGACCTCCAACTCTTGTTACTGTTGATGGTAAATGTGCACATGGTGAACTTTCATGGGAGGTGTGGAAGGAGAAAACTGCTCTGATTGATTGAAACACGAAGATCAGACTAACATTTGAAAGAGACAAAAATCACTACTTACGGAATAATGTTCTCTGGACAGATGAGGCTAAACAGAATTATT
The DNA here is from genome assembly GCF_003711565.1 of Takifugu flavidus. NCBI lineage: Eukaryota > Metazoa > Chordata > Actinopteri > Tetraodontiformes > Tetraodontidae > Takifugu > Takifugu flavidus. The sequence continues at coordinate 3,471 of NW_026622492.1, forward strand.
GGGACATTTTAACAGGGTATATGTTTGGCATGAATAAAATGAAGCATTCTAGAAAAAGAATCTTCAACACGCCAATGTTAAAGACTGATGTGTTTGACTGGGCTACAAGAAGCATCTCACTGAAGTTTTTACAGCTAAATAGCTATTAAGCTGTAACATAGCTATTAAGGTGTAAGGTGCCCTGCCTTTTCACCTGAGTTACAATATACATTTTGTTAATTTCTTTGAGTAAAATAAGGCTTATTTTGTTATTTCTCTGTAATCAACTCACTTTCTTTTCCATAAATAAATAAAACTAGATTAGATTAGACCTTAATATGCTAAACGTTTCTTTATAAAGAACAAAATATCTAAATTAGTGTGTACACCTATAATATATCTTCTTGTGAGTGCTAGGCCTGGGAGTAGGGTTCTGCACAGTAACATAGCTGCTCCCATCTTTGAAGGTTTTATTAATTTCAGGAATTGACATCGTGATAAATTTAAAAAAAATCTAATTGCAGTCAGTGCTACAAGAATCATTTTGGCTTCTTTTCTCCTGCCAGGAAAAAATAAATCTATTTTCAGGCTATTTTGGAATGGGGGATGCAGACATGAGGAGAAAATAGAAGTAATTCAGAGTGTTAGGTGTTCTTTTCTATGGACCCCTCACACAAGGAAATATACACTCATAATTTCTAACTAGAACATGAGCTCCTTAGTTGTTTAAATACTCTCCAGGACTACAAAATGTGAAAGATGCTGAACCATCTAAATTGCCATCCTTTGCTGCACCCCATAGAGCACAATATGTGTCTGTAGAGGGTGCTGTATTTATGGAAACATTTGGGTTTTTTAAATGCAGTGGAGTTCTGGAAGCAACAAAGTAGAGATTTACCCATGAATGACTTTTTTCTTGTGTCCTCTTGATATTTTGCAAACAATACATTCTGCATTTGCTACATTGGCTGTGTGTGAAACTCAGGAGCTAATAGAGGATGAGTAGTTCTGCTGTAAACGTTAAGTGCTTTCTTAACCTGCTCTTCCCTGCTCTCTGCCATTTTCTGTGAGTGGTATTGTCTCCATTGTTGAAACATTTTTGTTATCCTTTCTCTGATTGGTTGGTAAAGGTACACATGGTGTTTGGCCTTTGCTGCGACTCTTCGACAACTGCATGAACTTTCAATTCAGAAAGAAGAACTATCTGAAAACCTGAACTCCCAGGTAGTTTGTGAACTGATGAGATACACTCAGGAGTTGAAGACCGAGAGAAAGAGTGTGCGTACATACACATACGCATGCACACAACTGCGCAAACACACTCTACAATTTTATGTCAAAATATGGTTTGCAAATTGTAAAAATTGCAACATTGTCATCAGCAAGTTATTCGTGTTTTTTATTTTTACAGCATTTTCAAGATGGTCGTCGTGCCCAACAGCACATTGAGAATTCCTGGAAACAACTGGAAACTGTGGGTGATCTTTCAGCACCGATCACCATGCTAATTTGTATAATTCCAATTTTATTCAAAGTTTAAGTGTGGACTGTGTATTCAGACCAACATAACAACTGTGTAAATAGTTATGATGTTGGTCTGAATACACAGTCAAGATTTACTTGAGTTGGAATTTATTGTGCTCAAATGGATGAGCCAGACTTTTAACATCACGTTTATTACTTGAATAGGAACAGATTTGTCCAGTTGGCTCGTACCAGGTGGCTCACACACAGCACTTTACAAAGCACAGTGGTCAAATAGCTAAACCACAAATTGTATTATGTCATTTTAAAATGTATTTATACTCTATTAGCTTTTAGAGAGGGTACCCTGAACCAAACATTACAGATAACATAAGTATTAAATAAGCTATGGCAAGAGAAATAAAATATTTCATGTAGATACACTTGTTACACACAGAGTTTAGACTGGACCCGTAAGGAGACACACAACAGCTGACAGTGCTTAAACAAGACTTTAATTGAACTGAGATTACAGTGCACTGTGCGGTGGAAAGTGAGGTGCATGAAGTGCAGGTTCTTCCTCCGAAAGAGAGGTGCGTGGTGGCCTAGGAAGAGGTGTGAAAAAAAGAACAAAATTACTCTAAGGTACGAATCATGAGGACACTGCTGACGCACGTTTACCACAAGACAGAACAAACGATCAGATGCTGGTGAACAGCAGGCAGTGGCTATTGAAGAGTGTTGATTGATAAATAGCTGCAAGTGTAACAGTCACAAACAAACGGTACAAAAGCTAATCCACCACACCCCTAGAGAGAGAACCAAGAAAACCAAAGACAAACAAATGGCACAAAACACACTGGCCATGCCAGTGCCTCTGTTAAGGCAGAAGTGCGACAGAACCCACAATGCAGACCACGATCAGAAAAGTCCTTTGCCAAAGGAAGGTTTAGTCAACTAGAAAAAGAGCACCAAGCAAAACTTGCAGGTGTGGCCCAGAGCAGGCTGGACCCAGAAAATGAAACTGAGCGTAGCAGCTGAGGCTGGAAACAAAACAAAAGGCAATCAAAGAAACAGAAATCAAAACTCTAGCTTCTCTCTATAAGAATGAGAACAGGAGACGGTACGCAATTACCACATGGAGTTAAAGCGACAAACTGGCAGGGCCAGAGATAAATACAGCTGCTCCTGATGCGCTCGCAACCAGCAGGTGACAAACTCCAGAAGAGGGGGTTGGAGAAATCCAGCCTGCACAGATAAGGGAAATGAGTATTAAAAAAAAAGGGGACAAAGCAAAAACAAATCTGACCTGCACATCCCAGCACCCTCCCCGTCAATGGGCGAATCCTGGCACCCTACCAGGCTTATTGGGATGATCCCAGTATAAGGTGCACAGAGGACTGTTATCCCAGATGTGGTGGCGAGGAATGTGCCATTTAAGCTGGGCCACCATCAATAACATGCAGTGGAGGCGGGTGCTCGGATGGAGGGACCAGATCCGACTCAGAGACTTGTTTAATTCAAGAGACAAGGAAAGTGGGACAAATCTTGAGTGAAGGAGACAACTTGATGTGAACCGAGGAGGGGTTGACAATACGGTCAATCACAAATGGTGCGAGAAAATGAGGAATGAGATTCCGGGAGTCAGCTTGGAGGGAGAGATCCTTAGAGGAAAGCGAGACTCCCTGGCCTGGCAGATAGGACAGGGCTGGAACATGGTGAAGGTTGGCCTGCCTCTGGTACTGTGAGGAAGCATGTAGGAGGGTGGAGCGGACCCGACCCGACACCTTCCTGCAGCGATGCAGGCAAATAGGGACTTCATCTGGCAGAATGCCACTTCAGCCTCATTGGACAACTGGAAAGCCTTTAAAGTGGAGGTTATGCTAGTAAGAGGTGCTACCACCTTACTATAGTCCTCAATAAAGCACAGATAGAAATTGGCAACCCAAGAACCTCTGGAGTTGCTTGCAATAGCAGGGAGTTGGCCAGTGAGAGAACCAAGAGAACAAAACACAAAGAAATGGCATAAAACATATTGGACATGGCAACACTATCCTACATTTGGCTTTTTTCTCTATTATTTATGATTCCATCAACTCCAAAAGCAACGGGTTTCCCTGATCTGATCAAGTATTTGGGAATCACGGCTGATCACATAATTTTCAAAGGATTGGAATTGGGTGGAAAAGATGTGGATGGTGTTTAAAAAATTTAATTTTATGTTATTCATAAATCCAAGTTGTACTTATTTGCGGAAAGTAGGTGAAAAAAATACAAGGTTGACTAATTCTAGCCGTGCCATTTAGGCTTTACAGCGCATATTTAGTGTCAATGAGTAGGCGATAAAGATTCTAGTATAGATTTTAGTATATTTCTTTGAGTGGACACACTGTTACTGTAATGTGAGTGACAGTGAGCTGAGCTGTGAGTCACTGAGCTGTGACAGGATTGGAAGAGACAA
>NW_026622493.1:0-19766 GCF_003711565.1 Takifugu flavidus
AACTGGAGGAGGGGAGAGAAACACGGTGCACTTTAACCAGTTCAACTCTGGATAAATCCATGAACTTAATTCTGCAATAATGGATTAAAACCTTCAAGATCTTCTATTTCCATGAGTGCAGTCATGTTGTACCCATGCAAATTAGCCAAATAAGGGTTTATTTTAGAGTTCTGTAAATTGTGAAACAATAAAAGCACTTACTGCTACACGTTGGCGGAGAACCGTTAAAGGTTCCATCAAGTGAACACGACAGTGACTTAGATCCACTCAGTAAAAACCCTGGTCACAACTGTACGCTACCGTCTCTAGGTACTGATACAAAGATTTCTGTGGGCTGAAAGTGCCGCTTGTAATCGTTGGTGGGGGACTGCAAGTTACTGCTGCAGGATGAAAAAAGAAAAAATATATAGAAACAGAGACCTTCTGTTCTGCAACTACAACAGGAGTCAAGGATTGTAGAGAATCCAAGTAGGAAATCCCCCTAAACTTTTAACCTCTTCAGGAAAAAGGGAAGAAAGTGTGAGTGACTGACAGCTGGAACCATGACTGGGGAAAAGTGCTTCACACTTGGTCTTAAATCTTGTAACATCAATACTAGTGTTTTCATTCACTTACCTGTACATTTAGGAATTCCTGGCGTCCACTGACCATTCAGGTCACATTCCATGCTGGCGTCCCCTTCCATTTTATAACCAGCATTGCAGCGATATGTCACTGTATCCAGGTATTTATGGGGAGGGCGAGAACCAGAAGCCCATTCACCGTTGGCAACTTTTGGGTCAGCACACTCAACCTCTGCATAAAGACATTAAAACAGAAAAAACAACCATGATTGAGAATTTTCAAATGCCAGTGAAAAACAAACTGGTTTGCTGGACATCTGAACAAGACAGATGGTGCGAGAGGGTTGAGGAAGAAAGACACTCACCAGTACATTGAGGGGGACCCGGTGTGAATGTTCCATCTTCAGAACATGTTACTGATTTGGATCCACTGAGGATCAAGTCCCCTGTACAACTGTACTGTACAACTTCTCGATAATTATATACGTCCTTAACAGGGCTGAAGAGGCCATTGGGAATGCCAGCAGGTGGGTCACATGTCACCACTGCAAAATCAAAACATCTATTAAAATGGAGATCAAAGAGTTTCATTTCCTTCAGTCAGGAGCTCCTCAGATATTACAAACCTTCACATACAGGTAACCTGCCCAACCAGCCTTGATCTCCACAGGTGAGTTCACGTTTCCCCACCAACCTAAAACTACATCGAGAAAAAACACCAATATGTTTAGGTTTATTAAGAATAAGACACAATTTAAAGCTAGTTCTATTTTAGTTCATATTACTAACCCGAGGTTGCACTTAACCACAAGTTTATCACCAAACTCATTCCCTGGAAGATACTCTATTTCTCCATTGTCCACCTGCCCAGGAGAACCACAAGTCTTCTCTGGAAAAAGAAAATATTCTTTAACTACAACTCTTCACGTCAGTAGAACAGCAATTTGCAATAAGATCACAAATGGGAGACAAGATCTACACTGGGGCTCCAAATTACAGAGCTGAACATTTAAATTCCAAATATTTACTCTCGCAGTGTAGCGTCACTTGACTCCAGGTCCCAGCAGTACACGTAACAACCCCGGACCCTCCTGCAGGAGTGTAGCCCAAACTGCAGACAAAAGTAGCCCTGCTCCCATTTGGGAATGTAGTCAAAACAATGTCAGAGTCCTTCAAATTCATGTTTGGTCCTGGAACAGGTTTTGAACAGTCTTGGGCTGCAACAATAATGAGCAGAAGAGGAAGAGACCAGGTTAAAACACACCTTTGCTCAGAAACACAACCTGATGTCACATGGAGGCCTGCATGTCACTCACCTTGGGACGCCACCACAAGGCCAAGACAGACTGCAATAATGGTGCGAGTGATCTCCATGATGGGACCTAGAAGGTTTAGATGGTCAGAAACGAAAGTGAAAGTAGGCGGATCAGAGTATTAATGAATGAAGCTTGAAGGTAATAGAGTCACTGAGAGCTTTGACACCAGATATGGAGGGTTTCCACACAGTATTCGGAGTACATCGTTATCAATTCTAGCAAGAATGGAACGAAAATTATTTTAAGTAGCTTAAGTGTCCGTTAGCTAAACAACGCACCCGGACGCGTTGTGTCAACATCGCGGTCCGGACCCGTGTTCGCTCGTTGATTTAGTCGCATTAGTTGCTCAGGAAAGTTTTCGTGTTTTAGACCTACCGAGCTGAGAGGGGAGATCCGCGATGCCAGCAGAAGCGAACGCAGTGTCGAAATGGTGAACCAAGCTCCGGAAACAGGCTTGTGCTCGTAAACGCAGCACCCACCCTTTTTGTCCTCAGGAGAATTTTGGATGCGCACCGTAACCACAAATACCGGGGAGAAACCAAACGGAATCAAGCGTAATAAACGTTACAAACACAGCAGGGTCGGCGCTGAAAATGACAAAGTCAAATGTAATAGACAGAGTGATTTGCAGTTAAAATAAATAAATAATTTACCCTAACGGATCGCAAAACAGTTACACAACAGCACACGATCATTTACCGATTCATTTGGATTTTTATTCACCAGGATGCGATGTGCAACACAAAATAACATTCATAATTAACAACTGACAAATGTTGAAACAATTTAGGAACACTTTTAAAAACTCTAAAACAAGTTGAGAAACCGTACAAATTTGGTGAAATGACGACAGGAAGTTAAAGAAGTAAGAGGAAGTTAACATGAAGTCACCAAAACTGTCACTCTTGGGAGAACGTTTGTCACCAAAGAAGAAGAAAATAACGTGATTAATATTTGAGATATAGTGGTTGGATTGATGTTAAACAAACATTGGAAATGCTGCTAAATGTGGCACTAAATCATGCAAAATGCAAGACATGCTCTGGACAGGCTTATTGTGGGTCCTAAAGGGTCATGTATAAATTTGTTATATAAAAGTGAGGGTGTCACTCATATCATTTCCGGTATGAAGGAAAGAATCATTTATGTACATGGCACGCGGTAAGAAAGGTGTGACCTTTATGGCACATTATGTGATAAAAATATCTATTTTCTTTTTTCTTTGGAGGCTTTAAAACTTCTTTTATTATTGATGCTGTATTAAAGAAAACGTTTCTTCATCAAAATGTGTTGCCAGTGTTCATTCAAACTAAACATTTTATCAGAAAATTAATAGGGGAAGTGCATCATTTCCTCATATTGACTCTCCTGGGGTGGGGTCTTTTACACGTGGTGATAGAGAACAAAAGCTTTTTGTCCCCATGCTGAAAGTAGCTGCAAATGAAGCCACCTTCAAATTCACTGAGGAATTGTGGCAAAGACATTTTCTAGGTTGCTGATTCTAATCTAGTGAGGCATCAACAGTTAAAATGAGATTACTGGGGTTGAGTCCGTTTGTTGTTGCTGTAAACTTAAAAATATGGTCATTTTAAAACTTTCTCTTTATTGTCGCACTCTGTCACACATTCCGGGAAATTCCTTTAGGTTGAGCCCCAATGATGCCACATGAACAAATCACAACACCCTTCAAAAAGAGGTATAATGTTCAAATGACCTGAGGGACATTGACCTTGATCTTAGGATCAAGAAAAGAATATTAACTTCAATCCTAGGGGGCCTGCTGTTACCACCGTGGAAGATCAAGGGTTATTACAGCATTTTCATCTTATGGAGAGTTTAGGAGAGCTTGATTTGTAATCTGTGTGTGTTCTGTCCCTCAGTTTTGTGTTGCTTGTTCCTTTTCCGGAGGTTTGTTTGTTAGATGTAAGTTGTCAATTTACAGTCGATCCTGTCGCGCTGCCATTTAGTGGAGTAGGGTGGAGACAGGAAGTACGTCGAGCGCCAGATAAAAGTGCTGCGGAACACGGAAAACGGGTTGCTCTTGGATCCAATCCGGTTACTTCTTTTACTTTTGCACTTCTCAAAGGCATAATCTGTAAGTAATATCTTTTACGATTGTAGCCGCTACTCAAAATGTACGTTTTTACATTGAAACCGAAAGTTAAGTATTGTGATCTTTTTCTTGCAGTTTTACAAAAATAAAGTGGATCGGTAAAAACCACAGAACGCTTCACGAGTGGTTACTGAAGCCATATGTTTAGCTCGCTGCCGATGCTAAAGCGCTTAGCCGAGGGCAGAAGAGTGTGTGAATACATTCCAAAAACAAAGGAAGATATCTGTAAACTCCAAAGCAAATTAACAAATTGTACAAATTTGACGGAAATGGACGGAAGTTGACCAGAACTTATTCTTCTGGTGCTGGAGCGAGAAAGTTTGCCACCAAACAATAAGTTTAACACTTCGATTTCAGTACTGTATATAAATTTATTATATAAAGCATCCTGACCAACTGCGTGTCAGTCTGGTATGGAAGCTGCACTATCGCTGAGCACAAGGGCTTGCAGAGGGTGGTGAAAACTGCCCAACGCATCACAAGGACTACACTCCCTGCCATCGGAGATGTCCAGAGGAAGCGCTGCCTGCATCGAGCACGCAGCATACTCAAGGACTCCTCCCACCCCGCCCACAGACTATTTTCCCTCCTGCCCTCTAGGAGGTGCTACAGAACCCTCAGGACTCAGACCAGTAGACTGAGGAACAGCTTCTTCCCCAGAGCGGTGTCCCTGTTGAACTCCTGCTGACCCTTACACACTCCACACCTCACTACACTACAGCAGTTTACACAACAACTCACTAGCTTAGTAACCAATGTAGCTACTGTTTAAACCTGTCCTGCGCACTCATGCACTTTATCATCTGTATCTGTATACACGTAATTTATAATTTGCACATCTCCTCTATCTTATGTAAATAGCTAAATAGCTCCTGCACTTATAGTCTAAGGCATTTAATGTAAACACCATCTGTAAAATATGTTTATAGCACAACCTGGTAAACGATTGTAAAAATAACCACACATACTGTATTTATTAAGTTATTATCCTCTCTTGCTGCTTCTTTTGCACTTCTGGTTAGATGCTAAACTGCATTTTGTTGCTCTGTACCTGTACATGTGCTATAACAATAAAGTTTAATCTAATCTAATCTAATAAATTTGATTTAAGGGCTGCATTTATGTATTGATGTTCAACAAAACAAAGCACATTGCAGACACAACACGGCCTTATTTTTTTTCTTTTACGTATTTTAGGCCTCAACCTCTGTTCACTAGTTTTGGACTTATTTTTATTGATGGAGAGAAAATTCCTGTTAAGTTACCAGCATCAACACGATGAACATTTAACATTTTACAGGCATTCACCCTGCAGGTACACACACCTGGTCCCTGCATAAAACAACACTAAGGCACTATTCTGGGTCCTCTGACCACCCTCTACTCCTCTCTTCAACCTTGGAAACAAAATCAAAAATGCTTATTAAATCCATTTGGACTAAAGGTGACAAGTGCAGACATTCTTTAACAATTTAGACATTATTTTGAGGGCTTTACTGCTAAGCTGAGCGGTGCTGTAGATAGTGGCAGTTTCAAAATTACTGTGCACGGACTTGGTTTTGATTCCAACTACAGATTTAAAAAAAAGAAATAAAATAAACTTAGGATTTTAATTAAATGTCCACAAGACCTTAATACTACTCTATAATTGAAAATGTATACAGATTGTTGATACTCAGATGGATTGGTAGCCATTCACGTGCACAGCTTGAGTGCGCTTAAAGCCTCAGCCCAGAGATTCCTCTTCTCAACCACTCCTTCAGGCTTTCAGATCTGGAACAATATGATGACGCTTACTGCAAAAGAAAAAAAATAAATAAAAAGAAGCAGAGAAAAGAGCGTGAATGAAAGAGGAGGGAGACATTGAACTGCTGTGGAGCTGCTTTTAACAGGAAGATTTCAGCATGTCAGTCTTTTGGTTTCTGTACAGAGGGTTCATCATCTTCTGGAGATTCTGGGTCTTCTAGAGTAACCTAGAACAGACACACCAGTTCTGTCTATGCAAAAGATCAGTGTTACAAAACTGGACATCACAAGCTGAGCAGAGCTCCAGAGAGGTTCTGGCACGAAAGACGGCAATGAGGACGATGTCAGCTGAATGTCTTTGGAATGCACACGGTTGAAAAGAGAAGAAAATATTTCTGGAACAAAAATTGGAATTAAGTTCATGGATTTATCGTTGAGTCTTAACCTTTTTAATTCAAACTGTTTGTTTCCACCCAGAAAAATGAGGGGAAAACAAGAACAGCAGATATGAAACTACACTATAATAAATATTAGACATGATTAGATCCACTTTTAGTGGATAATTCTAGAAAACTTAAAAAAACATTTGATGATGGTAAATGAGTTGGAGTTGGACCACAAAGGGGGAAACAACAGGCTTCTGCCCCCCCCGACAGGCTGAAGAGTCTGGACAACTGGTACTGGCCAGTCTCGTGCCCTGAACGCACCAGCCAAGTCCCAGTTTGGAACCACGTGACTCCAGTCACAGTGAACTCCAGATCAGCCAAGTTCCAACAGTTAAAGATGAACTACAAAATGGTTTCAAACATGAATCGTGTTCATCAGATGGAAAAGCCACGGCCAGCAGCACCACCTCTGCATATCTGAATGACGGCGAGCCACGATAAACTCCAGCTGCTCACATCTCAGGCGACACCGTCAATATTGGTTCATCTTAACAGAAAGACTCTAACAGCTAAAAATACAAAACATCACGATAAACCCACAAACTTAATCCGTTTATATTGATTATCCTGAATGATCCCATTCATAATAAACCACCGTCTCACAAAAATAGATTTAAAATTCTAGGATTATCAAAAGCACTTACTGTTACACGTTGGCGGAGAACCTTTAAAGGTTCCATCAAGTGAACACGACAGTGATTTAGATCCACTCAGAGTAAAACCCTGGTCACTACCGTCTCTTGGTACTGATACAAAGGTTTCTGTGGGCTGAAAGTGCCGCTTGTAATCGTTGGTGGGGGACTGCAAGTTACTGCTGCAGGATGAAAAAGGTTCTCCCCTAATTTCCTTCTTTTCCGTCTGCTTCTGGAATGAGCTTGTCAATCAGATATGTGTCTGAGCCCAAACCTTCCCAGAAAACCTTCCAGTTTGTCTCTGGCAGCCCTCTAAGATCCTGGACGTCATCCTGCTCCAGTCAACACGGCTGCCAGTTTAAAACTTTCAACTTATTACTAATTCATTGACCTACATCAGCGAAATGGATCAGACATTGTTTTCATTTGTTAATGTTAAGATCTCCTTTAACAGCTGTTCGGGGTTTTTTTTTTTTTTTTTGATTTGTACTGCAGAAAAAAGAAAACTTATGGATATTTGTGATATTTTTGTAGGTTTCTAATCATTTCTATACTGTAAAAAACAGAATTTTTTCCTTGATCAATCAGCAAATTCCTTTGGCAAAAGCGTCCCAAATGACTTGGGGACTCGACCAAAGTCTTAACGTAGTTTTAAATGTACTTTTGAATCATGAAGCATCTTCAAGTGTCATCTACTTGTTCCCCCTGTAATCCTTGGCTGGGTTTGTTTCTGAGGTTTTGGCGGCCCAGTCAAAGCCTTTGCCCGCTGTCGTTTCCTAAGATTCTCGTGTTTTTCATATGTTCCAGTTTAGTTCTTCTGTGATAGCCATGGCAAGGTATATGTGTAACTCAAAGAACTTTCTGCAGGTCTAGATAAATCAACTGCTTCTTATTCACATTATCTCTTTGCAGCTTTGTCTGTTACCGGATCTGAACCACTTCTCTCATCTCTTTCTCTTTTCTGTGCCCAAAGACTGCACACCAAGATGTAAGTAGAGCTCTGTCTTTGTCGCCCTCTAGTGGCTAAAACATGTAATCCATCTTATTTTACATCAATAACAGCATCGCGTCTAATACTATTTCTTACCTTTAACATATTTTACGTTTCCCTTTTTGTTTTCATGATAATATTATATGATCTACTTGGCTGGATTTCCTCAAGTGCCCCCCTTGGAAGCTGGTTTCAGGTGGTGGCTTAGAGTATTGTCATCTATCTAGCACCATTTGAAATCAGTGTTCTTGGGGTGGGAGGTGTACGTTCTCGCTGGGCCAACATCAGGTTCCGGATAAGTGTCACAAAGAGGGAAAACAAACATGGCCACTCATTGACCCCACAGTGACCTTCCCACAGCTCAAGCTTGTTGTCCTCAAGTCAAGGTTGACTGATTTCTTTTGGTGTTCAGAGTCCAATTCTGTTTCTAGCACCATTTGAAATCGGTTACAGTGAAGGACATTTGTCATCAGAAGCAGACTTGATTTTACTTCAGCAGTTTGGTGTTTTCTCCCTCCAACACAGTCCATCAGCCGCTGAATACACCGCTGAATCTGTCACGGATGTCTTGATGGGTAAAACAAAAATCACAGCAAAATTAACTGAATACTCCAGTTAAAGCAGTGATGTAGAAAATGTCTCGGAACTATTCCAGGGTGTTTTATTGACAATAAAATATAAATGTTAAGCATTAAGGCTCAGAGGATGGTTTTAAATAGAAGTCTGTAAATCAAACATATCACTCTTGAATATGGTATTTTATGGAGGTACATTCACCCAATTATAGTGTATCAATCATGTCTTTAACAGTGAAACAGTTGCACATAGATGCACATAGAATATTCATTGTGAAACATGCATGACACCGCATTGCTGTATTATTGTTGGTTTTACGACATATTGCTCTTTAGTGTTCCTAAAAAATGTTATGCCCAGATTGTCCAGCAGCTGTCGCTACAGTTGACTATTAAAATAGTTCACTTTTTTGAACTATTTAACACAATTGTTTTAGCGAAAGCTTCGTTCTCTCCATCGCCTGATCACCGTTTGATGCTTCCCTTCCAAGCAAACGTTTTAAGTGTTTCGCCTACGTTTCCCAACAACAAACACACGCCCGTTTGTTCGCGTGTCGCACAATTGTGGCGTACAAACCACGTGACGGGGATGGACCACGTTGATGTGCGTCATGTGTTTGCGACGGAAGTGTTACGCTTGCAGTTAACGGTTTGGTTAATTTTGTGTAGAAGTTTTAGTGTATGTCATCACCAGGAAGGTTGATTCACTATCTTATTGATACTTAACGATAATCTGTTTCTGTCCATTCCTATCAGATCTCTAGCTGCAGCATTAAATGGATCAACTGGTGGCTTCTCAGAGATTAACGATGAATTACGATAATCCATCCTGGAATTAGCACGTGCTGGACGATCTTTTCACCATTATTCCGAGTCAATAATCTTTACAATGTTTTGCTAATGATTAAAAGCACTCCTTAAAGTCAAAGGTTACGCCCAAGAGTTCTCATAGAGAAATTAGAGGCTAAAGATGCGTGTCAAAGTGAGACAAAAATTACAAAATGTGATAAACCAGGATATTAAATATCAACTGTAGCTTTTTCCTTAAGTATCAGTGTAAACTGGTGTCGAACATGGAGTATATTAACTACAGCTGCTGAGTTGTACTTTTCTCGATATGTTCGAGGCCCTCTCAATCAGTCGTAGTGCGTCATCTCCATGAAATCTGGCCTGTTTGGGATTTTTTAATATAATTATTCAAATTGCGACTACCTGCAACATATGATTTAATTTCACGACGCCGTACTCGCCACTTGTTCTATGTGTGTGTGACCTGGAGATCCAGTCCTCATGGACCTTGTGCCACCCTGAGGGCTCCTCGACCTTAGGGTGGCACAGCGTCGTCTTGGTTACGCTCATCTAGCAGAGGCCGTTGCTTGGTTCATTTGGTCCCTTAAGACTAAACAGTGCATTGTATGCTTCTTAAAAAGTGTATATAACTTCGACCTTTACTGTCCCTCTTAACGAGTCTTTGTTCTGTGGCTCTTTGTTTTAATTTGGCTGAGAATCCTCAGTTTTATCCAACTCTACACTTAAAGATGCGCAACATGAGCCGTGTGTGCAGCAGAATTGTTCAGAGACCACTCGGAGGGTTTTGGATACAGCCTTTGTTTTAATGTGCTTCAAGCGCAAATGACTCATTTTCATGATACTGTCATGTTTAAAAAGTTCAACACAAACCCACAGACACTCACACATCAGAACATTTCGCTAGAAAACCTGAAGTTATTCATTTTTGCGCTAAAAAAAACAACCTTTTACACAAATTTATTAAATAAATTAAGCCAGTGCAAACATTTCAGAGCTCAGTCATGATGGCTGAATGTAACAGACACAGCATCTATTTCTCATCCACAATAAAACTGACTCATTTAAAGACATTTTAAAAAGAATATTTTGAAGCACTATTGAAACAAAAAACAATGTCCAAAGCGAATATGTTAAAACTATGAAATTCCAGTTGGCCCATCATTAAAGGGATGGTCTTAAAACTGATTTATGTGTTCATTATTAATGGAGTGAATGTGAAGGTTTGAGATTAACTGAAGTCAAATACAAACTTTAAATTCCTTCAAAGCACATTGCAGACACAACACGGCCTTATTTTTTTTTCTTTTACGTATTTTAGGCCTCAACCTCTGTTCACTAGTTTTGGACTTATTTTTATTGATGGAGAGAAAAATCCTGTTAAGTTACCAGCATCAACACGATGAACATTTAACATTTTACAGGCATTCACCCTGCAGGTACACACACCTGGCCCCTGCATAAAACAACACTAAGGCACTATTCTGGGTCCTCTGACCACCCTCTACTCCTCTCTTCAACCTTGGAAACAAAATCAAAAATGTTTATTAAATCCATTTGGACTAAAGGTGACAAGTGCAGACATTCTTTAACAATTTAGACATTATTTTGAGGGCTTTACTGCTAAGCTGAGCGGTGCTGTAGATAGTGGCAGTTTCAAAATTACTGTGCACGGACTTGGTTTTGATTCCAACTACAGATTTAAAAAAAACTTTTAGGATTTTAATTAAATGTCCACAAGACCTTAATACTACTCTATAATTAGAAATATATACAGATTGTTGATACTCAGATGGATTGGTAGCCATTCACGTGCACAGCTTGAGTGCGCTTAAAGCCTCAGCCCAGAGATTCCTCTTCTCAACCACTCCTTCAGGCTTTCAGATCTGGAACAATATGATGACGCTTACTGCAAAAGAAAAAATAAATAAAAAGAAGCAGAGAAAAGAGCGTTAATGAAAGAGGAGGGAGACATTCAACTGCTGTGGAGCTGCTTTTAACAGGAAGATTTCAGCGTGTCAGTCTTTTGGTTTCTGTACAGAGGGTTCATCATCTTCTGGAGATTCTGTGTCTTCTAGAGTAACCTAGAACAGACACACCAGTTCTGTCTATGCAAAAGATCAGTGATCAAGTTCAAGCTGAGCAGAGCTCCAGAGAGGTTCTGGCACGAAAGACGGCAATGAGGACGGAGATCAGCGGGTTGCCAGTTAAGCCGGTGGACGTAAACGCACGTGTCAGCCATTCCAAAGACAAGAGCCACGAAAGCAGCAGGAGACGGTAAAGCAAGCTGCTAAACTACAGTAAGAAAGACATGGCCACACTCTCCTAATGTTCTCAGCTCCTCCTTTGCCCTCCTGTAAATGACAGGAAGGCTGACAGATAATTGATGGACGCATTTGTTCATCACATCACTATCTTCTCATGACAGCAGTTCAGTGTGTGCTTGGTGGGCCGTCTTCTTACCGAAAGAGCTACTTCCTCTTCGGTTTCTGTGCCCTGTTTGCCATGAAGGTCTTTCCTAGAGCTGTAATCCAATATTAACTAGTCAATAATAATGAGCATGTAGGTGGATTTTGCATACTTAAGATCTTAAAACCAAGACAAAAAACACCCCCAGCACACACACAGAACCCGTGGTTGCTACCATTAATCAACGGGTCACCACAGCACAAGACAAGTCATTTGGACAACAAAACTGCACAACATAAAGATATTCCAACCAAAATCAGTATACAAAGATGGACAACACGAGCTTTTAGCTTTCAAGACGAACAAACAAACAAGCTCATGATTCTCATGATTGGGTGGGATATGAACACTGATTCCATCCTTCGCTCCACCTCTGCACCCTCCTCCCAGGCCGTCCTGGCTCAGCTTTTAAATGATTAAAGGAAGACAGTCGTCCATCTTTGTTCACGTCAGTTGTTCCCAAGGAAAACATCCAGGCCTAATTTTAAGATCATTCAAAAGGGGGTTTCCTACTGACTAACCAAAGGCAAACCTTGTGTAATAACAGTCTTAATAACATGCACCAGAGACAGACAGTAAGCTTGGAAAGTCTGAACATAAAGACTGAAAGGTTGAAGCCAGGCGAGTCGTCAGTAAAGTTAAAACCGTTTCATTGGTTAGTCTGCAAAGTAAAAGATCGTTTCACCTTTCCCGCTTTTTCCTGTACACCAGGACAACAACTGAGATGGAAACAATCAGCACTCTTTAATGGGAATAAAATAGGACATGTTTAGAAACAACCGTCATGTAATATGTTGACAATGAATCCAAACACACTCCTCTTACAAAACTGGTGCACAGTTGGTTGGATTAATTCAGGTTGGTTATTATAAAAACACAAATCAGAATTATGTGAGACGTTGTAAAAGAGCTGATACCAGGAAGCTCTTCAAAGCTCAACGAGTCAAAGACTTACCAGCTAAAGTGCCACCAACCACTGCCACAGTGGTACTGGAACCACCATCTGTGAGAGAAATAAAGAGAAGACAGAAAAATAACAGCAGATCTTCAGTCTCAGGGGAAATAAAGGAAGTTGTTAGAGGAAGTCGTCAGCTTGACTCTACCTGTTGGGGTGGTGATGGTGGTGGTGGTGGGTGTAGTTGGAGACACTTTTCCTGCAAAGGTAAATCAGGACAATGAGAATCGCACCAACGACCAGAATAAACTGGAGGAGGGGAAGAGAACACGGTGCACTTTAACCAGTTCAACTCTGGATAAATCCATGAACTTAATTCTCCAATAATGGATTAAAACCTTCAAGATCTTCTATTTCCATGAGTGCAGTCATGTTGTACCCATGCAAATTAGCCAAATAAGGGTTTATTTTAGAGTTCTGTAAATTGTGAAACAATAAAAGCACTTACTGCTACACGTTGGCGGAGAACCGTTAAAGGTTCCATCAAGTGAACACGACAGTGATTTAGATCCACTCAGAGTAAAACCCTGGTCACAACTGTACGCTACCATCTCTTGGTACTGATACAAAGATTTCTGTGGGCTGAAAGTGCCGCTTGTAATCGTTGGTGGGGGACTGCAAGTTACTGCTGCGGGATGAAAAATAAATAAACATAAATCATCTGATGTCAGCTCAATGTCTTTGGAATGCACACGGTTGAAAAGAGAAGAAAATATTTCTGGAACAAAAATTGGAATTAAGTTCATGGATTTATCGTTGAGTCTTAACCTTTTTAATTCAAACTGTTTGTTTCCACCCAGAAAAATGAGGGAAAAACAGGAACAGCAGATATGAAACTACACTATAATAAATATTAGACATGATTAGATCCACTTTTAGTGGATAATTCTAGAAAACTTAAAAAAACATTTGATGATGGTAAATGAGTTGGAGTTGGACCACAAAGGGGGAAACAACAGGCTTCTGCCCCCCCGACAGGCTGAAGAGTCTGGACAACTGGTACTGGCCAGTCTCGCGCCCTGAACGCACCAGCCAAGTCCCAGTTTGGAACCACGTGACTCCAGTCACAGTGAACTCCAGATCAGCCAAGTTCCAACAGTTAAAGATGAACTACAAAATGGTTTCAAACATGAATCGTGTTCATCAGATGGAAAAGCCACGGCCAGCAGCACCACCTCTGCATATCTGAATGACGGCGAGCCACGATAAACTCCAGCTGCTCACATCTCAGGCGACACCGTCAATATTGGTTCATCTTAACAGAAAGACTCTAACAGCTAAAAATACAAAACATCACGATAAACCCACAAACTTAATCCGTTTATATTGATTATCCTGAATGATCCCATTCATAATAAACCACCGTCTCACAAAAATAGATTTAAAATTCTAGGATTATCAAAAGCACTTACTGTTACACGTTGGCGGAGAACCTTTAAAGGTTCCATCAGTGAACACGACAGTGACTTAGATCCACTCAGAGTAAAACCCTGGTCACAACTGTACGCTACCATCTCTAGGTACTGATACAAAGGTTTCTGTGGGCTGAAAGTGCCGCTTGTAATCGTTGGTGGGGGACTGCAAGTGACTGCTGCAGGATGAAGAAAGAAAAAAATATATAGAAACAGAGACCTTCTGTTCTGCAACTACAATAGAAGTCAAGGATTGTACAGAATCCAAGTAGGAAATCCCCTAAACTTTTAACCTCTTCAGGAAAAAGGGAAGAAAGTGTGAGTGACTGACAGCTGGAACCATGACTGGGGAAAAGTGCTTCACACTTGGTCTTAAATCTTGTAACATCAATACTAGTGTTTTCATTCACTTACCTGTACATTTAGGAATTCCTGGCATCCACTGACCATTCAGTCCACATTCTATGGTGGCGTCCCCTTCCATTTTATAACCATCATTGCAGCTATATGTCACTGTAGCCAGGTATTTATGGGGAGGGCGAGAACCAGAGACCCATTCACCGTTGGCAACTTTTGGGTGTGAACACTCAACCTCTGCATAAAGCCATTAAAACAGAAAAAAACAACCATGATTGAGAATTTTCAAATGCCAGTGAAAAACAAACTGGTTTGCTGGACATCTGAACAAGACAGATGGTGCGAGAGGGTTGAGGAGGAAAGACACTCACGAGTACATTGAGGGGGACCTGGTGTGAATGTTCCATCTTCAGAACATGTTACTGATTTGGATCCATTGAGGATCAAGTCCCCTGTACAACTGTACTGTACAACTTCTCGATAATTATATACGTCCTTAACAGGGCTGAAGAGGCCATTGGGAATGCCAGCAGGTGGGTCACATGTCACCACTGCAAAATCAAAACATCTATTAAAATGGAGATCAAAGAGTTTCATTTCCTTCAGTCAGGAGCTCCTCAGATATTACAAACCTTCACATTCAGGTAACCTGCCCAACCAGCCTTGATCTCCACAGGTGAGTTCACGTTTCCCCACCAACCTAAAACTACATCGAGAAAAAACACCAATATGTTTAGGTTTATTAAGAATAAGACACAATTTAAAGCTAGTTCTATTTTAGTTCATATTACTAACCCGGGGTTGCACTAACCACAATTTAGCACCAAACTCATTCCCTGAAGGATACTCTATTTCTCCATTGTCCACCTGCCCAGGAGAACCACAAATCTTCTCTGGAAAAAGAAAAGATTCGTTAACTACAACTCTTCATGTCAGCAGAACAGCAATTTGTAATGAGACCACAAATGGGAGACAAGCGCTACACTGGGGCTCCAAATTACAGAGCTGAACATTTAAATTCCAAATATTTACTCTTGCATTGTAGCGTCACTTGACTCCAGCTCCCAGCAGTACACGTAACAACCCCGGACCCTCCTGCAGTAGTGTGGCCCAAACTGCAGACAAAAGTAGCCCTGCTCCCATCTGGGAATGTAGTCAAAACAATGTCAGAGTCCTTCAAATTCATGTTTGGTCCTGGAACAGGTTTGAACAGTCTTGGGCTGCAACAATAATGAGCAGAAGAGGAAGAGACCAGGTTAAAACACACCTTTGCTCAGAAACACAACCTGATGTCACATGGAGGCCTGCATGTCACTCACCTTGGGACGCCACCACAAGGCCAAGACAGACTGCAATAATGGTGCGAGTGATCTCCATGATGGGACCTAGAAGGTTTAGATGGTCAGAAACGAAAGTGAAAGTAGGCGGATCAGAGTATTAATGAATGAAGCTTGAAGGTAATAGAGTCACTGAGAGCTTTGACACCAGATATGGAGGGTTTCCACACAGTATTCGGAGTACATCGTTATCAATTCTAGCAAGAATGGAACGAAAATTATTTAAATAAGGGTATATAAGAAGTCCTTACTAGTGCGTTTATGAAAAAAACATCTGTTCGCTTTATTAAGAGCAATTTGGTTAGGATTCCCAAAATAATAATGGACCCATATTTATCGTTTGAGCCTAAAACGCGTCAGCTACAGCAGAACAAACTCCACCCGCCTTTTGTTAATGTTCAAACAATATGCGACAATTCCCGTGAAGCCAATCCTACCGACATTCCACTCGGGAACCCGTGGGAACAGTTCTGTTCCAACATTCCACCACAAAAAAAGATTAAAAAGCGAAAAAGGACAAAACAATAACAGAAGATCTGCCGGGAAATGACTCGAATCCCATCGACGAGCAAAACAGCGTCACGGCGGAAAATAACGATCATATCCAACAAAATGACGCCCGCCTGATCCGAACAATGGCTGGTTACGTTTTTCCAAATATTTTTATACCATAAGTGTATCTGGGAAAAGCTATTAAAGTGGATAAAGTCGTAAACCGAGGCTCTCTCGGCCTTGTCGGAGTAGCTTAAGTGTCCGTTAGCTAAACAACGCACCCGGACGCGTTGTGTCAACATCGCGGTCCGGACCCGTGTTCGCTCGTTGATTTAGTCGCATTAGTTGCTCAGGAAAGTTTTCGTGTTTTAGACCTCCGAGCTGAGAGGGGAGATCCGCGATGCCAGCAGAAGCGAACGCAGTGTCGAAATGGTGAACCAAGCTCCGGAAACAGGCTTGTGCTCGTAAACGCAGCACCGCCCTTTTTGTCCTCAGGAGAACTTTGGATGCGCACCGTAACCACAAATACCGGGGAGAAACCAAACGGAATCAAGCGTAATAAACGTTACAAACACAGCAGGGAAAATGACAAAGTCAAATATAATAGACAGAGTGATTTGCAGTTAAAATAAATAAATAATTTACCCTAACGGATCGCAAAACAGGATAACGACAGAGTTTAACAACAACCACGATCATTTACCGATTCATTTGGATTTTTATTCACCAGGATGCGATGTGCAACACAAAATAACATTCATAATTAACAACTGACAAATGTTGAAACAATTTAGGAACACTTTTAAAAACTCTAAAACAAATTGAGAAACCGTACAAATTTGGTGAAATGACGACAGGAAGTTAAAGAAGTAAGAGGAAGTTAACATGAAGTCACCGTAGCGGTGCTCTTGGGAGAACGTTTGTCACCAAAGAAGAAGAAAATAACATGATTAATATTTGAGATATAGTGGTTGGATTGATGTTAAACAAACATTGGAAATGCTGCTAAATGTGGCACTAAATCATGCAAAATGCAAGACATGCTCTGGACAGGCTTATTGTGGGTCCTAAAGGGTCATGTATAAATTTGTTATATAAAAGTGAGGGTGTCACTCATATCATTTCCGGTATGAAGGAAAGAATCATTTATGTACATGGCACGCGGTAAGAAAGGTGTGACCTTTATGGCACATTATGTGATAAAAATATCTATTTTCTTTTTTCTTTGGAGGCTTAAAACTTCTTTTATTATTGATGCTGTATTAAAGAAAACGTTTCTTCATTAAAATGTGTTGCCAGTGTTCATTCAAACTAAACATTTTATCAGAAAATTAATAGGGGAAGTGCATCATTTCCTCATATTGACTCTCCTGGGGTGGGGTCTTTTACACGTGGTGATAGAGAAGAAAAGCTTTTTTTCCCCATGCTGAAAGTAGCTGCAAATGAAGCCACCTTCAAATTCACTGAGGAATTGTGGCAAAGACATTTTCTAGGTTGCTGATTCTAATCTAGTGAGGCATCAACAGTTAAAATGAGATTACTGGGGTTGAGTCCGTTTGTTGCTGTAAACTTAAAAATATGGTCATTTAACATTACTTTCTCTTTATTGCCGCACTCTGTCACACATTCCGGGAAATTCCTTTAGGTTGAGCCCCATGATGCCACCATGAACAATCACAACACCCTTCAAAAAGAGGTATAATGTTCAAATGACCTGAGGGACATTGACCTTGATCTTAGGATCAAGAAAGAATATAACTTCATCCTAGGGGGCCTGCTGTTACCACCGTGGAAGATCAAGGGTTATTACAGCATTTTCATCTTATGGAGAGTTTAGGAGAGCTTGATTTGTAATCTGTGTGTGAATACATTCCAAAAACAAAGGAAGATATCTGTAAACTCCAAAGCAAATTAACAAATTGTACAAATATGATGGAAATGGACGGAAGTTGACCAGAACTTATTCTTCTGGTGCTGGCGAGAAAGTTTACCACCAAACATTAAGTTTAACACTTTGATTTCAGTACTGTATATAAATTTATTATATAAAGCATCCTGACCAACTGCGTGTCAGTCTGGTATGGAAGCTGCACTATCGCTGAGCACAAGGGCTTGCAGAGGGTGGTGAAAACTGCCCAACGCATCACAAGGACTACACTCCCTGCCATCGGAGATGTCCAGAGGAAGCGCTGCCTGCATCGAGCACGCAGCATACTCAAGGACTCCTCCCACCCCGCCCACAGACTATTTTCCCTCCTGCCCTCTAGGAGGCGCTACAGAACCCTCAGGACTCAGACCAGTAGACTGAGGAACAGCTTCTTCCCCAGAGCGGTGTCCCTGTTGAACTCCTGCTGACCCTTACACACTCCACACCTCACTACACTACAGCAGTTTACACAACAACTCACTAGCTTAGTAACCAATGCAGCTACTGTTTAAACCTGTCCTGCGCACTCATGCACTTTATCATCTGTATCTGTATACACGTAATTTATAATTTGCACATCTCCTCTATCTTATGTAAATAGCTAAATAGCTCCTGCACTTATAGTCTAAGGCATTTAATGTAAACACCATCTGTAAAATATGTTTATAGCACAACCTGGTAAACGATTGTAAAAAAACCACACATACTGTATTTATTAAGTTATTATCCTCTCTTGCTGCTTCTTTTGCACTTCTGGTTAGATGCTAAACTGCATTTTGTTGCTCTGTACCTGTACATGTGCTATAACAATAAAGTTTAATCTAATCTAATCTAATAAATTTGATTTAAGGGCTGCATTTATGTATTGATGTTCAACAAAACAAAGCACATTGCAGACACAACACGGCCTTTTTTTTTTTCTTTTACGTATTTTAGGCCTCAACCTCTGTTCACTAGTTTGGACTTATTTTTATTGATGGAGAGAAAATTCCTGTTAAGTTACCAGCATCAACACGATGAACATTTAACATTTTACAGGCATTCACCCTGCAGGTACACACACCTGGCCCCTGCATAAAACAACACTAAGGCACTATTCTGGGTCCTCTGACCACCCTCTACTCCTCTCTTCAACCTTGGAAACAAAATCAAAAATGCTTATTAAATCCATTTGGACTAAAGGTGACAAGTGCAGACATTCTTTAACAATTTAGACATTATTTTGAGGGCTTTACTGCTAAGCTGAGCGGTGCTGTAGATAGTGGCAGTTTCAAAATTACTGTGCACGGACTTGGTTTTGATTCCAACTACAGATTTAAAAAAAAGAAATAAAATAAACTTAGGATTTTAATTAAATGTCCACAAGACCTTAATACTACTCTATAATTAGAAATGTATACAGATTGTTGATACTCAGATGGATTGGTAGCCATTCACGTGCACAGCTTGAGTGCGCTTAAAGCCTCAGCCCAGAGATTCCTCTTCTCAACCACTCCTTCAGGCTTTCAGATCTGGAACAATATGATGACGCTTACTGCAAAAGAAAAAAAATAAATAAAAAGAAGCAGAGAAAAGAGCGTGAATGAAAGAGGAGGGAGACATTGAACTGCTGTGGAGCTGCTTTTAAC
>NW_026622494.1:0-5772 GCF_003711565.1 Takifugu flavidus
ACACGCATTTCTAATGTCATTAACAAGCCACTTTTCTTTTACAACCTTGTGCTGAAAGGAATTTGATAATTGTGAACATAAACGGTTCCCACGGCGACGCCGGGGGACCTTCGCGGGTGCGACAGTGGTGAAAGGTCACGTTTGTTCTCCTGACGGACGGAACGAGCAGAATAAGCCTGATTATTACAGCATTAAACCCACAGCAGAGGTGATTCAGGACCCTTTGAACGGCTGGAACGGTCCCACATTATGAGTGGTGACACATCTGGAGAACCAGATGATGACTCGCTCAACTTCTCCACCCCCGTGATGGAGCAGAGGTCGGAAAGTAGGACACATCCTGTCCCCTCCGAGCCTCCGAGGGTCCCGGCGCCACAGCTGCTGTCCAACGGGACGAGAGCAGGACGGCGAGACGCTTCCAGTAACGGCTCCAATCATGGCTCCTCAAAACGAGCGAGGACCTTCAACAGGTCGTTTGTTCCACTGGAGCGAGACGTTAGCGACACCTAGTGGTGACTCTCGGTGCTGTGGTCCTCGGCGCTGACATCTGTGGGGGGGTTCGGGTGTGGGGGGTTCGGGTGTGGGGGGGTTTGGGTGGTGGAGACGTTTGTCCTTAACCTGCTCTGAGACCTTCTCAACGTGTCTGTGTTAGATGATGGGCCCTATGGAAAGACTAAAGATCTCTCTGGACCAGAGCAGACCATGTCCTCCAGGAGACACAGCATCCCAGGTACGTCCGCGTCCTCGGGTTCACCTGTTCTGTTCCGGACTTCTCCGTGCACGGGCATTAAAGCCGTGCACGTATCTCCGCCCGGCATCTGTGTGGGACTCGCGGTCCCCTGACGAATTACCGCTGATGTGGAGCCGACAGGGTCTCATTAATCTTCCTGTCCCCAGGTTCTGGTTCGGTCCGTTTCGTGTGTTTACCAGAAACTGCTGTTACAAATAAATTAGGAGCAAACTGCAGAAGCTCAGTGCGTTTGTTGGTGCAGAACCAGGCCGTTCCGACCTGCTGTTGGAGACCGGCCGGAGCGGCGCGGGGTCGCGACCCCCCCCCAGGGCCTCAGACCGTCGCCACAGTTCTCCGATGTTCTTCCTCAGAGCCTCTCGTTGGTTCTGTTGTTGGAGCAGCGTTGGACAACATGTTCCCGAAGAACAAACGCCTCAATTATAATAATTGAATAGAATTACCAGCACTTTGGGGGGGGGGGGTCTGGTGTCGGAGCCCCGGAGCTCCGATGCAGCTGCTGCTGGTGACAAATGGAGCTTTGATGATAATGAATGTGATTTAAAACAGCTGGAAGACGAGAGAGGATTGTTCGGTTGGAAGTAACCAAGTGTAAATGAGAAATAAATCAATAGTCGTGTTGGAGATGATTAAATCTGGTGATGCTAATGCTAATATGCTGCTGCGTGATTAAAAAGGGTCGTCGTTAATAACAGAACTAACACCAACATAGATGCTAGGAGACCCGTGTGACAGGAACCAGAGAGAAACCAGACCTGGTTCTGGGCTGAAGAGGCAGCGGGAAACTTCCGTTTGGATCATTGGGAAGCAACATCCCAGCGTTCGGCTGCAAACGTGTCCTTTAACCCATCAGGACCTTCTCAGGTCCAGTCCCAGGACCTTCTCAGGTCCAGTCCCAGGACCTTCTTCTGTGGAGCAGCGCTCGTTAGCTGATGCTAATCACCTCCTCTCTCCTCTCCTTCAGTTCTGAGCTCTAACCTCGTTTCTCAACATGTTGTCGTGTTTGAGTGTGTGTGTGTGTGTGTGTGTGTGTGTGTGTCGCCGTCTCTGCGTCCCTCTTTTTGTGTATTCGTCTTCATGTGCGTGTGTGTTTTTGGGTAGAAGCTCTGCGGGGGGTGACCATGGTGGAGCTGGTCAAAAAGGAGGGCAGCACGCTGGGCCTCACCATCTCAGGTGGGACGGACAAAGATGGCAAACCGCGGGTGTCCAACCTCCGGCCAGGAGGACTGGCGGCCAGGTGTGTGTGTGTGTGTGGTGTGTGTGTGTGTGTGGTGTGTGTGTGTGTGTGTGTGTGTGTGTGTGTTGGGGCTCCCATCCTGACAGGCCTCCCCCCTCTGCAGGAGTGACCAGCTGAACGTGGGCGACTACATCAAGTCTGTGAACGGCATCAATCTGACCAAGCTCCGGCACGAGGAGATCATCAGTCTCCTGAAGAACGTGGGGGAGCGAGTTCTCCTGGAGGTGGAGTACGAGCTGCCCCCGACAGGTACGTGTCCTGATGGAACCGGCGTCAGACGCTACGCTTCACCTCCAGACAGGTCAGGCTCCTCTCTCTGTCCCCCCTCCAGCACCAACCAGCACCTCCGGCGTCATATCAAAGACAATCGACATCTGTTTGCACAAAGAGGGGAACAGCTTTGGCTTCGTCATGAGAGGTGAGCATCCACCACCCGCGGGGCGGGGTTCATGCTAGGGTTCATGCTAGGGTTCATGCTAGGGTTCATGCTAGGGTTCATGCTAGGGTTCATGTTAGGGTTCATGCTAGGGTTCACGCTAGGGTTCATGCTAGGGTTCATGCTAGGGTTCATGCTAGGGTTCACGCTAGGGTTCATGTTAGGGTTCACGCTAGGGTTCACGCTAGGGTTCATGCTAGGTTCACGCTAGGGTTCATGCTAGGGTTCATGCTAGGGTTCATGCTAGGGTTCATGCTAGGGTTCACGTTAGGGTTCACGCTAGGGTTCACGCTAGGGGTCATGTTAGGGTTCATGCTAGGGTTCATGCTAGGGTTCATGCTAGGGTTCATGCTAGGGTTCATGCTAGGGTTCATGCTGGGGTTCATGTTGGGGTTCATGCTAGGGTTCATGCTAGGGTTCATGTTGGGGTTCATGCTAGGGTTCACGCTAGGGTTCATGCTAGGGTTCATGCTAGGGTTCATGCTAGGGTTCATGCTAGGGTTCACGCTAGGGTTCATGCTAGGGTTCATGCTAGGGTTCATGCTAGGGTTCATGCTAGGGTTCACGTTAGGGTTCACGCTAGGGTTCACGCTAGGGGTCATGTTAGGGTTCATGCTAGGGTTCATGCTAGGGTTCATGCTAGGGTTCATGCTAGGGTTCATGCTAGGGTTCATGCTGGGGTTCATGTTGGGGTTCATGCTAGGGTCATGCTAGGGTTCATGTTGGGGTTCATGCTAGGGTTCATGCTAGGGTTCATGCTAGGGTTCATGCTAGGGTTCACGCTAGGGTTCACGCTAGGGTTCACGCTAGGGTTCATGCTAGGGTTCATGCTAGGGTTCACGCTAGGGTTCACGTCAGGGGTCACGCTAGGGTTCACGTCAGGGGTCACGTTAGGGTTCACCGAACCACATCAGGCCTTTGAAGTGAAAACACCTTTATTTCCTGTCTGAGCTCATCCTGCTGTTCCTCCAACTTCCTTTACATTACATTTACATTAATGACCTCCTGTATTAATTACAGGGACATCGAGGCTTTAACCACGTGTAAACAGCCTAATCTAAAGGTTTTTAGATCGGGACTCATCGTGTTCAATCCTTCCGTAGGTGGCGCCCATGAGGACTGGCACAAGTCCCGCCCCTCGTGGTCACCTACGTCAGGCCAGGAGGACCTGCGGACAGGTAACAGATGGCTCCAGACGGCTGCTCCGGTTTAAGCTAACGGCTCCAGGATGTGGGCCGGGGGCGGGGCTTTGGTTGAGAGGGTAAGGAGACAACTCAGAGAAGGAGACAACTCAGAGAAGGAGGGAACTCAGAGAAGGAGGGAACTCAGAGAAGGGGAACTCAGAGAAGGAGACAACTCAGAGAAGGAGACAACTCAGAGAAGGAGGGAACTCAGAGAAGGAGGGAACATAGGGAACGAGGAGGCTGCCAGAGGAACACAGACCCCCCAGAGGTGTTGATCTCGCTACATAACGTTCCTCTGCTTTTGTTCTGGATCCGGTTTAAACAGCTCGTTTACGGCCGCCCGGCCCAGACAGGACCAGACTCCAGAACAAAGCCTGGTCCCTGATCCGCTACAGGACCAGACTCCAGAACAAAGCCTGGTCCCTGATCAGCTACAGGACCAGACTCCAGAACAAAGCCTGGTCCCTGATCAGCTACAGGACCAGACTCCAGAATCACTCAGAACCATGAATGAGGAGGACGTGGAACATCTGCACGGAGCTGCCAGAACTCTGCAGGCCCATAGGTGATGGTGCCGCTCAGGGCTGGAGGGAACCCTGTTTGGGTTGTAGATGCGGTCCTGATAGAACCTCGGCTCTGGGGGGCTGAGGTCCGCAGAGCTCCCGGTGGGTCCTGGACCCAGGAAATCCTCCTCCCAATGTGGGTCAGCGCAGGGAGACGAATGAGATGTTCACGCTGCTTTATTCCACACACCGATCGGAGGGAACCTAATCCCCCCGGTCCCAGGAGCTGGTTCAGAGCCGCTCTGGGAATTACTCTAAACTCCGGAGAGTCGGAGCGGCGCCGGGTCGGCAGCAGCTTAAAGAACCAGCAGGTCCAGACTGGGGCCCACGGGGACAGTTTAATCCACCTGTCTGTCCTGTCTGTCCTGTCCACCTGTCTGTCCTGTCCGCCTGTCTGTCCTGTCTGTCCTGTCCACCTGTCTGTCCTGTCTGTCCTGTCTGTCCTGTCCACCTGTCTGTCCTGTCTGTCCTGTCCACCTGTCCACCTGTCTGTCCTGTCCACCTGTCTGTCCTGTCCGCCTGTCTGTCCTGTCCACCTGTCTGTCCTGTCTGTCCTGTCCACCTGTCTGTCCTGTCCACCTGTCTGTCCTGTCCGCCTGTCTGTCCTGTCCACTGTCTGTCCTGTCTGTCCTGTCTGCCTGTCTGTCCTGTCCGCCTGTCTGTCCTGTCCACCTGTCTGTCCTGTCCACCTCTCTGTCCTGTCCACCAGACAACATGGCTCAAGAAAAGGTGAAAATTAATAAATTCTCAGAAGATTCACAAATCATCATTTTCTCTGGCGGTTCCCATGACGATGAGAGTGGAGGGGGATCAAAGGGCTTTGACCTTTCACCTCACTCAGTCTCTGGTGTGTGTGTGTGTGTGTGTTCAGGGAGGAACGCTGCGTCTGGCGACCGTCTCCTCAGCGTTGACGGCGTGCCGCTGCACAATAGTAACCATGGCAACGCCCTCGCCGTGTTGGCCCAGTGTGGTCAGGAAGCTTTGTTCCAGATAGAGTATGATGTCACAATCATGGGTATGAAAAACACTCACACACACACACACTCACACACACACACTCACACACACACTCACACACACACACTCACACACACACTCACACACACACCTGCACTAGCTTTACCCATGATGCACTGCAAACACCTCCTTCGTAACTTTCCTCCCTCAGACACGGTAACCAACGCCTCGGGTCCGCTGCTGGTGGAAATCGCCAAGTCGCCGGGGGCAACGCTGGGCGTCACGCTCACATCAGCCAACCACCGCAACAAGCCGGTCATCGTGATCGACGGATCAAAGCTGGCAGCGTGGTGGACAGGTACCCCGCTGAAGGATCAATACTGCTGATCAGAGCTGATCAGAGATGATCAGAGATGATCAGAGCTGATCAGAGGTGATCACAGATGATCAGAGCTGATCACCTCTGATCAGTTCCTCTCACCTCAGTCTTCCATTTGTGTCCAGATGTGGAGCTCTGCACACTGGAGACCACCTGCTGTCCATCGACGGGACGTCCACAGAACACTGCACCGTCCTGGAGGCGACGCAGCTGTTAGCGAGCACAACTGAACTGGTCAAACTGGAAATGCTGCCCTCCATCAGACCAG
>NW_026622495.1:0-4370 GCF_003711565.1 Takifugu flavidus
ATGTTTTTCTTCACGTGCTGTGGAAATATGGAATTTGCGTTGACACAGAAATCACATCCACAGATGATATTCAAATTATGGCTTTTTTGAACAATATATGACCTTTTGGGTGGGTCCGCGCGCCTGCATAGCTCAGTGGTTTAAGCCACTATCTTCTTTTGCGGAAGGTTGTTGGTTCGAATCCAGGCGTGACTTTGGTTTGAAGAATCAATATTCTTCACACATATGTTTTCGGTTTTTACCGTGGTGACTGTCATGTATTGCATCACATTTTTAGGACCAAGTATCCTCTTTAGAAATTACTGTATGGTGGGAAAGAGGATCGGACGACAGCTTATAAATCAGCACCCTGTACTATTCCAGCAATGAATCACAAACTAAAAAGGGAAAAAGTTATATAATTGATATATATAAAAACAAACAAACATTGTGTGAAGAATATTGATTCTTCAAACAAACTCCGGCCTGGATTCGAACCATCAACCTCCGGCAAAAAAGTCAGTGGCTTAATCCACTGACCTACGAGGTCACACTGAGCCGCAGCAAAGAGAGTCATATATGGTTTGTAAAAAGCCATGATTAAATATTCTTCACACAGATGTTTTTCTTCACATGCTGTGGAAATATGGAATTTGCGTTGACACAGAAATCACATCCAAAGATGATATTCAAATATGGCTTTTTTGAACCATATATGACCTTTTGAGTTGGGTCAGTGCGACTGCATAGCTCAGTGTTTAAGCCACTATCTTCATTTGCGGAAGGTTGTTGGTTCGAATCCAGGCGTGACTTTGGTTTGAAGAATCAATATTCTTCACACATATGTTTTCGGTTTATCCGTGGTGACTGTCATGTATTGCATCACATTTTTAGGACCAAGTATCCTCTTTAGAAATTACTGTATGGTGGGAAGAGGATCGGACGACAGCTTATAAATCAGCACCCCTGTAACTATTCCAGCAATGAATCACAAACTAAAAAGGGAAAAAGTTATATAATTGATATATATAAAAACAAACAAACATATGTGTGAAGAATATTGATTCTTCAAACCAAACTCCGTCCTGGATTCGAACCAACAACCTCCGGCAAAAAAAGTCAGCGGCTTAATCCACTGACCTACTAGGTCACACTGAGTCGCAGCAAAGAGAGGTCATATATGGTTTGTAAAAAGCCATGATTAAATATTCTCACACAGATGTTTTTCTTCACATGCTGTGGAAATATGGAATTTGCGTTGACACGAAATCACATCCACAGATGATAGTCAAATTATGGCTTTTTTGAACCATATATGACCTCTTTGCAGAGGGTGGTGTGACTGCATAGCTCAGTGGTTTAAGCCACTGTCCTCTTTTGCGGAAGGTTGTTGGTTCGAATCGGGAGTGACTTTTCACACATATGTTTTTGGTTTTACCGTGGTGACTGTCATGCATTTCATCACAATTTTTAGGACCAATTATC
Source organism: Takifugu flavidus (assembly GCF_003711565.1). Taxonomy (NCBI): domain Eukaryota; kingdom Metazoa; phylum Chordata; class Actinopteri; order Tetraodontiformes; family Tetraodontidae; genus Takifugu; species Takifugu flavidus. Next base: position 1,465 of record NW_026622495.1, read on the forward strand.
CTCTTAAGAAATTACTGTATGGTGGGAAAGAGGATCGGACGACAGCTTATAAATCAGCACCCCTGTAACTATTCCAGCAATGAATCACAAACTAAAAAGGGAAAAAGTTATATATTGATGTATAAAAAAAACAAAAACATATGTTTGAAGAATATTGATTTTTCAAACCAAACTCCTGCCTGGATTCGAACCAACAACCTCCAGCAAAAAAGTCAGTGGCTTAAACCACTGACCTATGAGGTCAAACTGAACTACAGCAAAGAGAGGTCATATATGGTTTTAAAAAAGCCATGATTAAATATTCTTCACACAGATGTTTTTCTTCACATGCTGTGAAAATATGGAATTTGTGTTGACACAGAAATCACATCCACAGATGATATTCAAATTATGGCTTTTTTGAACCATATATGACCTCTTTGCAGTGGGTCATTGCGACTGCATGCTCAGTGGTTTAAGCCACTATCTTCATTTGCGGAAGGTTTTTGGTTCGAATCCAGGCGTGACTTTGGTTTAAAGATATATTCTTCACACCTATGTTTTCGGTTTTACCGTGGTGACTGTCATGCATTGCATCACATTTTTTAGGACCAAGTATCCTCTTTAGAAATTACTGTATGGTGGGAAGAGGATCGGACGACAGCTTATAAATCAGCACCCCTGTAACTATTCCAGCAATGAATCACAAACTAAAAAGGTAAAAAGTTATATAATTGATGTATAAAAAAAACAAAAACATATGTGTGAAGAATATTGGATTTTTCAAACCAAACTCCGGCCTGGATTCGAACCACAACCTCTGGCAAAAAATTAGTGGCTTAAACCACTGACCTATGAGGTCACCTGAGCCTAGCAAACAGAGGTCATATATGGTTTTAAAAAAGCCATGATTAAATATTCTTCACACAGATGTTTTTCTTCACATGCTGTGGAAATATGGAATTTGTGTTGACACAGAAATCACATCCACAGATGATATTCAAATTATGGCTTTTGAACAATATATGACCTCTTTGCGGGGGTAAGTTTGGCTCAGTGGTTTAAGCCACTGTCTTCTTTGCGCGGAAGGTTGTTGGTTCGAATCCAGGCGTGACTTTGGTTTAAAGATTAATATTCTTCACACCTATGTTTTCGGTTTTACCGTGGTGACTGTCATGCATTGCATCACAATTTTTAGGACCAAGTATCCTCTTTAGAAATTACTGTATGGTGGGAAAGAGGATCGGACGACAGCTTATAAATCAGCACCCCTGTAACTATTCCAGCAATGAATCACAAACTAAAAAGGAAAAAGTTATATAATTGATGTATATAAAAAAAACAAAAACATATGTGTGAAGAATATTGATTTTCAAACCAAACTCCGGCTGGATTCGAACCATCAACCTCCGGCAAAAAATTAGTAGTGGCTTAAACCACTGACCTATGAGGTCACACTGAGCCATAGCAAAGAGAGGTCATATATGGTTTTAAAAAAGCCATGATTAAATATTCTTCACACAGATGTTTTTCTTCACATGCTGTGAAAATATGGAATTTGTGTTGACACAGAAATCACATCCACAGATGATATTCAAATTATGGCTTTTTTGAACAATATATGACCTCTTTGCGGTGGGTGGTGAACTGTGCTCAGTGGTTTAAGCCACTGTCTTCTTTTGCGGAAGGTTGTTGGTTCGAATCCAGGCGTGACTTTGGTTAAAGATAATATTCTTCACACATATGTTTTTGGTTTTACCGTGGTGACTGTCATGCATTGCATCACATTTTTTAGGACCAAGTATCCTCTTTAGAAATTACTGTATGGTGGGAAAGAGGATCGGACGACAGCTTATAAATCAGCACCCCTGTAACTATTCCAGCAATGAATCACAAACTAAAAAGGGAAAAAGTTATATAATGATGTATAAAAAAAACAAAAATATGTGTGAAGAATATTGATTCTTCAAACCAAACTCCGTCCTGGATTCGAACCAACAACCTCCGGCAAAAAAGTCAGTGGCTTAATCCACTGACCTACGAGGTCACACTGAGCCACAGCAAAGAGAGGTCATATATGGTTTGTAAAAAGCCATGATTAAATATTCTTCACACAGATGTTTTTCTTCACATGCTGTGGAAATATGGAATTTGCGTTGACACAGAAATCACATCCACAGATGATATTCAAATTATGGCTTTTTTGAACCATATATGACCTCTTTGCAGTGGGTCAGTGTGACTGCATAGCTCAGTGGTTTAAGACACTGTCCTCTTTTGCGGAAGGTTGTTGGTTCGAATCCAGGCGTGACTTTTCACACATATGTTTTTGGTTTTACCGTGGTGAATGTCATGCATTTCATCACAATTTTTAGGACCAAGTATCCTCTTAAGAAATTACTGTATGGTGGGAAAGAGGATCGGACGACAGCTTATAAATCAGCACCCCTGTAACTATTCCAGCAATGAATCACAAACTAAAAAGGGAAAAAGTTATATAATTGATGTATAAAAAAAACAAAAACATATGTGTGAAGAATATTGATTTTCAAACCAAACTCCTGCCTGGATTCGAACCAACAACCTCCGGCAAAAAAGTCAGTGACTTAAACCACTGACCTACGAGGTCACACTGAACCGCAGCAAAGAGAGGTCATATATGGTTTTAAAAAAGCCATGATTAAATATTCTTCACACAGATGTTTTTCTTCACATGCTGTGGAAATATGGAATTTGCGTTGACACAGAAATCACATCACAGATGATATTCAAATTATGGCTTTTTTGAACCATATATGACCTCTTTGCAATGGGTTAGTGTGACTGCGTAGCTCAGTGGTTTAAACCGCTGTCTTCTTTTGCGGAAGGTTGTTGGTTCGAATCCAGGCGTGACTTTGGTTTCAAGAATCAATATTCTTCACACATAT
>NW_026622496.1:0-5761 GCF_003711565.1 Takifugu flavidus
TCACTGCTATATGCTTCTAAACCTAGCACACAAGCTAAAAGCCCACTGTTGCCATGGAAACAGCAAATTAGTATTGAAATGAGGAGGGGAGCCACGACAGACCCAAACACAGCTGCTGCACACAGAAACATATCCGATTTCCACAATTTTCAGCTGTTTCAGATAAATGAGCTGATAAACAATCTTGATCACTGACATCATATCAAGAGTGGATGAGTCACAGGGCAGTTAGCATGAGCGGCTACGCTAAAGCAACTTCATTTTTATCACTGTAAACACCGAACATGACGGGAAAAGCGGAGAAACTCTGGTTTTTGAAGCTGAGCCAACTGAATCGGACCTTTTCCCATCAGCGCTGCCAGCTCATGTTTTTTGTTGTGAGTTCGTTTTCAGCCTGATTAGCAAGAACCTAATTGGCTAAATGACTTCAGTCAGAGCCCACAACGCTGGAATGCTAACAGCAACCAGCTCCACAGCCCAGTCGTGAGGAACGAGAGCGGCGATAAAAGGGTGAAAGACTGAAGTCTCCCCCCCTCCCCCCTCCCTCCTCCCCCCTCCCTCCCTCCCCCTCCCTCCCCCTCCCCCCTCCCAGTAGCTGGAGGCCCTGAGATATTCACAGTTTTTCTGACACCACTACACTAATATTTACAGAGACCAGCACCATCCCATAATCCCCCCTGTTCTGCTGCTCATATCCCAGTTAGGATGTTGTCTTGAACCTAAATAAAACAAAGGATTATTTTTGGAAATATTCTCTCACTTTGAATTGATGCCTGTTCCAAAAGAGCTGAGGCTGGATGAGAACGTTGAGGAATGCTCAACAGGTGAGGGTCTTACGGGGGACAGAGGGGGGGGGGGACAAATTTGCATGTAAGCAGCAGCACTGAAAGCCATTATGGGATCCTTTGATCCCTCAGGCAGCTCTACAGTAGCATCATCCCGGGAATGATTGACCACCTCAGGACCTCTTCACCAAACCAGTCAGAGACACCGAGATCATCTGAGATGCACTGACAAAGTGGAAAAGTGTCCTGTTGTCTGAGTCCACATTCAAATTGTTGGAAAGCATGACGTGTAACCACAGCCTGCTAGTAAAAAGGCCTCCCTGCTGTCCAGACCTGTCTCCTAAAAGGGTTAGGGTTAGTACGAAATACAACAAAGGAGACCTGGACTGTCGCCCCTGGACTGTCGACCCTGGACTGTCGACCCTGGACTGTCGCCCCTGGACTGTCGACCCTGGACTGTCGCCCCTGGACTGTCGCCCCTGGACTGTCGCCCCCGGACTGTCGACTCTAACTGTCGACTCTAAACTGTCGACTCTAACTGTCGACCCTGGACTGTCGCCCCTGGACTGTCGACCCTGGACTGTCGCCCCTGGACTGTCGCCCCTGGACTGTCAACTCTAAACTGTCGACCCTGGACTGTCGACCTGGACTGTCGACCCTGGACTGTCGCCCCTGGACTGTCAACTCTAAACTGTCGCCCCTGGACTGTCGACCCTGGACTGTCGACTCTAAACTGTCGACTCTAAACTGTCGACTCTAAACTGTCGACCTGGACTGTCGCCCCTGGACTGTCACTCTAAACTGTCGACCCTGGACTGTCGCCCCTGGACTGTCGACCCTGGACTGTCGCACCTGGACTGTCGCCCCTGGACTGTCAACTCTAACTGTCGACCCTGGACTGTCGACCCTGGACTGTCGACCCTGACTGTCGCCCCTGGACTGTCAACTCTAAACTGTCGACCCTGGACTGTCGACCCTGGACTGTCGCCCCTGGACTGTCGACCCTGGACTGTAACTCTAAACTGTCGCCCCTGGACTGTCGCCCCTGGACTGTCGCCCCTGGACTGTCGACCCTGGACTGTCGCCCCTGGACTGTCGCCCCTGGACTGTCGACCCTGGACTGTCAACTCTAAACTGTCGACCCTGAACTGTCGACCCTGGACTGTCGACCCTGGACTGTCGACCCTGGACTGTCGCCCCTGGACTGTCGACCCTGGACTGTCGCCCCTGGACTGTCGACCCTGGACTGTCGACTCTAAACTGTCGACCCTGGACTGTCGACCCTGGACTGTCGCCCCTGGACTGTCGACCCTGGACTGTCGCCCCTGGACTGTCGACCCTGGACTGTCGACCCTGGACTGTCGACCCTGGACTGTTGACCCTGGACTGTCGACTCTAAACTGTCGACCCTGGACTGTCGACCCTGGACTGTCGCCCCTGGACTGTCGACCCTGGACTGTCGCCCCTGGACTGTCGACCCTGGACTGTCGACCCTGGACTGTCGCCCCTGGACTGTCGACCCTGGACTGTCGACTCTAAACTGTCGACTCTAAACTGTCGACTCTAGACTGTCGACCCTGGACTGTCGCCCCTGGACTGTCGACCCTGGACTGTCGACTCTAAACTGTCGACTCTAAACTGTCGACTCTAAACTGTCGACTCTAAACTGTCGCCCCTGGACTGTCGCCCCTGGACTGTCCGCCCCTGGACTGTCGACCCTGGACTGTCGACTCTAAACTGTCGACTCTAAACTGTCGACCCTGGACTGTCACCCCCGGACTGTCGACCCTGGACTGTCGACCCTGGACTGTCGACCCTGGACTGTCGACCCTGGACTGTCGACCCTGGACTGTCGACTCTAAACTGTCGCCCCTGGACTGTCGACCCTGGACTGTCGCCCCTGGACTGTCGACCCTGGACTGTCGACCCTGGACTGTCGCCCCTGGACTGTCGACCCCGGACTGTCGCCCCTGACTGTCGCCCCCGGACTGTCGCCCCCGGACTGTCGACTCTAAACTGTCGACTCTAAACTGTCGACCCTGGACTGTCGCCCCTGGACTGTCGCCCCTGGACTGTCGACCCTGGACTGTCGACCCTGGACTGTCGACTTAAACTGTCGACCCTGGACTGTCGACCCTGGACTGTCGACCCTGGACTGTCGACCCTGGACTGTCGCCCCTGGACTGTCAACTCTAAACTGTCGACCCTGGACTGTCAACTCTAAACTGTCGACCCTGGACTGTCAACTCTAAACTGTCGACCCTGACTGTCGACCCTGGACTGTCGCCCCTGGACTGTCAACTCTAAACTGTCGACCCTGGACTGTCGACCCTGGATGTCGACCCTGGACTGTCGCCCCTGGACTGTCGACCCTGGACTGTCAACTCTAAACTGTCGCCCCTGGACTGTCGACCCTGGACTGTCGCCCCTGGACTGTCGACCTGGACTGTCGCCCCTGGACTGTCGCCCCTGGACTGTCGCCCCTGGACTGTCGACCCTGGACTGTCGACTCTAAACTGTCGACCCTGGACTGTCGCCCCTGGACTGTCGACCCTGGACTGTCGCCCCTGGACTGTCGACCCTGGACTGTCGCCCCTGGACTGTCGACTCTAAACTGTCGCCCCTGGACTGTCGACCCTGGACTGTCGCCCCTGGACTGTCGACTCTAAACTGTCGACCTGGACTGTCGCCCCTGGACTGTCGACCCTGGACTGTCGCCCCTGGACTGTCGACTCTAACTTTCGACCCTGGACTGTCGCCCCTGGACTGTCGACTCTAACTGTCGACCCTGGACTGTCGCCCCTCGACTGTCGACCCTGGACTGTCGCCCCTGGACTGTCGACTCTAAACTGTCGCCCCTGGACTGTCGACTCTAAACTGTCGCCCCTGGACTGTCGACCCTGGACTGTCGCCCCTGGACTGTCGACTCTAACTTTCGACCCTGGACTGTCGACCCTGGACTGTCGACCCTGGACTGTCGACCCTGGACTTTTGACCCTGGACTGTCTGTTGCTGCTATAATATCCTTTCATGTCTATTCATGACATGGCATTCTGCCCCTCCCCTCTCTGTCCCGTGTTAAATTCCCCTCCTGTCCTGCTCATTAGCATGAATTAGTCGGTGGTTATACCAGAGGCCAGAGAAATAGAGGCGTGGTGTCGAAGAGCTGGAGGGAGGACGGAGAGATCGGAGGACAATGGTGGAGAGAATGCGAGGGGGAAGGAGGCTCCTCTGGCAGGGGAGGGTGTTAAGGAGGCAGTTAATGTCACCCCTACCTGGTTGCACAACAGGCCCGTCATTTCTGTGTTTGCAGATGTGCATATTTGTTCCGGTGTGTCTGGTTGTGCACTTAAACAAGCGCGAGCGTAGATAAGAATGTGATCTTAAGGATGATGGATTGCAAAACTGTGGTCTAATGTCCTGGGAGGTCACCCAGGGTGCACGGTAAGTTGTCCTCGGTTGTCTTCTGGCTATTCTAAATTTGCTGCCAGCTTTGGCTGCCTCCATGCTTCGAGGCTGCTGCTCTTCACCTTCATCTTTACCTTCATTTTTATGCCATCGTTCTCCAAGCCTTCCCAAGCACTCACAGCACCTCCCGCTATTTCAGGAACGGCGCCACAATGAGCCCAGTTGTCAAACCAGAACACGTGACTTCAGAGTGGCGGCACAGCTGTTCTCTCTAAAGAGAGGACGCTGCTTCCAGAGCAAGTTTGGGAGGCTGCACACTCACACGGTTTAATCTCCAGCCCACATAAGTGATCAAAGCTTGTTTACACGCTGCTGCACGGTGCGATTAAAGGTATGGAAGGTTCCTCCGTGTGCCGGCATTAGTGAGGCTTTGCCTGACAGGAACAACAATGTGCTTGGAGCTGTGTTGGAACCAGGCCGCAGCAGCGCCAGCAGAGCTCTGATGAACGCCCACCACTTTATGGTCTGTCAGCCGTGGGAAGAAGCAGCTAAGAACCTCGAATCATAACCAGTCCCGTTTCCTTCTCCCCTCCCTTCCTGTCGCAGCTCGGGAGGAGTACGTGGCCACCTTCAAAGGCTCGGAGTTCTTCTGCTACGACCTGTCGCCCAACCCCATCCAGTCCAGCAGCGACGAGATCACGCTCTCCTTCAAGACGCTGCAGCGCAACGGCCTGATGCTGCACACCGGCAAGTCGGCCGACTACGTCAACCTGGCGCTGAAAAACGGGGCCGTGTCGCTCGTCATCAACCTCGGCTCCGGGGCCTTCGAGGCCCTGGTGGAGCCCGTCAACGGCAAGTTCAACGACAACGCCTGGCACGACGTGAAGGTCACGCGCAACCTGAGACAGGTAACCAGGAGATGAAGGAGTGACAACACACGCAGGCAGAGGAAGGCTAGAGGATAGGTGTCGTCAGGAGTCTGACAGGCTGGGGAGGACCCGGCTGAGCGTGACCTCTCGCTGCCTCAGTACCACGTTTGATCGGCCCAAACCTCAATTCAGATTTGGGCTTTTCGGTCAACTGTGATTGGCCATTTTCAAACCTGAAGCCTTTGAGTAGTGAAGAGGTGAAACGGCAGACGGCACGCGTCTGACAGGTGCATCCCCCTACACGTAGGTGACCACTCAGCCAGGTCTGAGACCTTCCTCCTGTTTTGGTGAATGTTTTTTACACCTGTGTAGCTTCTTATTGATGCCGGGTCTTCATGTAACCTCTGTGATCTTCACAGGTTCAGACATGCTGACAAATGTCTTGAATTTGAATGGTGGCATTAAATAGGACTCGCAGCATTAATTGTCCCTGTTAAACTCTGTCAGCCTGCATTTAACGGCGGCGTCCCGCAGCTCGAGGACAGAACAGACTGTAGTCTCACGCAGGAAGCTAATGGCTCAGTGAGCTGCTGTCCACCTGCAGCCAGGCTGTGGTGGGACGGGCAGAACCTTCAGAACCTTTGCTCTTAGTTTACACTCGTTAACCACCAGCCCAGCCCTGCTGGCAGCTCTAGGTGA
>NW_026622497.1:0-6859 GCF_003711565.1 Takifugu flavidus
CATGGATAGAGGTGTAATAAAGGCATGGATAGAGGTGTAATAAAGGCATGGATAGAGTGACCATCATAACCACTAACGTCATTAAAATGTCCTAAATTTAGAGTTAACTGTTACCAAGACACACAGGAAGTGGTCTGACTGAGGAGGCATGCTTAGGGTTAGGGTTAACCCATCCTTCCAGATGAAGCTGCACCGTCTTTTCTTGGAATGGAGGTTTGTCTCCTATCAAGTTCAGAACTCATGATCAACCCTTCGGACCTGCTGAGACCCGCCACCACTTTCATTGTTTTTCCTGATCTGGAATCAGTGAAACTTGATCCAGTCTGAAACTTTGAGCATCAGATCTCAACAGCAGCATCAACAGCAAATTGCTGCAGCGTCAGTCTGAAAGAATTCCAGTCGTACCTGCTTTAAAAGCTCTTCTGAGTTCTTTACTTAAGTTTTTGGGATTGTTTTACTCCAGTGATGCTGCTCTTGTCTTTTTGAAATGTGAAGCCCAACTGGACCTGAGAAGAAGATAAACTGTAAAACATCAGCTCAAAGCACTCTGGAATAAATATATAATATATTCATATCTGCTGAATATATCGACTAACACATGTGCATGTATATTTTGCTTTAAGGTCCCATATGTGAACACGTCCCCATCGGCTCTTATCAATCAAACCTTCAGTCAAACCTGAGGAGCAAGTTTATGTGTGTGCAGGAAGGCTGCGATGAGAAGGCAGACGAGCAACGGCTGGACGACGTCTACACACAGCTGTACGTCACCACCGGTGGCGACATACACATCAATGCTCAGCACGAGGTCACTCAGATTGACATGGTTGGGAACCCTTCAGACACAGAACAACCCATTAGTCCCAGTGACCTGTTTACACCTCCAGCTGGGAAATATAAACCCATAAGAACTGTTCTGACCAGCGGAAATGCAGGAGTTGGCAAAACCTTTCTAATCCGCAAGTTTGTGTTGGACTGGGCAGAACAACGAGCCAATCAAGACGTGCATCTCATATTGCCGTTCACCTTTCGCCAGCTGAACCTGTTGAGGGGGACACGCCTATCCTTGGCTGAACTCACTCATAAATGCATCCAAGAGTCCAGGGCCATTCAAATAGAGGCTCTTAACAGCATCTTTACAGCTCTGCAGTCATCAGGAGACGCCAATTTTGACAATTGTAAATTCAAGCTTCTGTTTATCTTGGATGGGCTGGATGAGAGCCGACTAGAAATGGACACCAGAACCAATGAATTCCAGGAGGCGGATATAGATGTGAAGGCACCGTGCTCGGTGGAGGTCCTGCTCACAAACCTCATTAACAGAAGTCTTCTCCCCTCCGCTCGACTCTGGATAACCACGAGGCCCGCGGCAGCCAATCAGATCCATCCGGATTTTGTGGACATGAGGACAGAGGTGCGAGGGTTTACTGACGTGCAGAAGGAAGAGTACTTTAGGAGGAAGTTCAAGGAGGAGGAGCAGGCGTGCAGGATCATCTCTCACATCAAGGCATCTCGAAGCCTCCATATCATGTGTCACATCCCAATCTTCTGCTGGGTCACTGCAAAGGTTTTTGAGGATGTGTTGAAGATGCGAGAAGAGCTGCCCAAGACTCTCACAGCGATGTACATCTCCTTCCTGGTTGTTCAGTTCTCACCGAAAAACAAGAGAGGAGACGGGACGGGAAAGCTCCACAATGGAGTCCAGAGAGCTGTGAGATGATTCCAATTCTGGCAAAGCTGGCATTTGAACAACTGCAGAAAGGCAATGTGATCTTCTACGAGTCCGATCTAAGAGACTGTGGCATCACCGTCAGGTCGGCTGATGCCTACTCAGGAGTGTTCACGCAGATGTTCAGAAGGGAGCGAGGACTGTTCAAGGAGGCGGTGTTCTGCTTTGTCCATCTGAGTGTCAGGAGTTTCTCGCTGCTCTTCATGTACATTTCAAATTCACCATTTCTGGCACCAACATACTGTCAGAAAAACCAACCTTTTTACGTTATTTACGCTCTAAACTGTTCAACACCAAAATCAAACAGGTTGATTTTTACCAGTGTGCGGTGGACGAGGCCTTGCAAAATGAAAAAGGACACCTGGACCTGTTCCTGCGGTTCCTTTTGGGTCTTTCTCTGCCGACCAATCAGGCTCTTCTACGAGGTCTAATTAACGGTGAAGGCAGCTCAGAGCCCAATCAGGAAATCATTGGCTACATCAAGAGAAGATTGGAGAGAATCTGTCCTCAGAGAGAAACATCAACCTGTTCCACTGTCTGAGCGAGCTGAACGATAGTTCACTGGTCCAGGAGGTTCAACAGAACCTCAGATCTGGAAGATTGACAACAGAAAGTCTCTCCCCTGCTCAGTGGTCAGCTCTTGGCTTCATATTACTGTCCTCAGGACAAGACCTGGAGATGTTTGACCTGAAGAAATACTCTGCTTCAGAGTGGGTTCTTCTTAGGCTGCTGCCAGTGCTCACAGCCTGCAGAAAAGCCGTGTAAGTGTTCTGCTGGTGTTCTGCAGGTGTTCTGCAGGTGTTCTGCAGGTGTTCTGCAGGTGTCTGCAGGTGTCTGCAGGTGTCTGCAGGTATCTGCAGGTGTTTGCAGGTGTTCTGCAGGTGTCTGCAGGTATCTGCAGGTGTTCTGCAGTGTCTGCAGGTGTTCTGCAGGTGTCTGCAGGTGTTCTGCAGGTGTCTGCAGGTGTCTACAGGTGTTCTGCAGGTGTCTACAGGTGTTCTACAGGTGTCTGCAGGTGTCTGCAGGTGTTCTGCAGGTGTTCTGCAGGTGTCTGCAGGTGTCTGCAGGTGTTCTGCAGGTGTTCTGCAGGTGTCTGCAGGTGTTCTGCAGGTGTTCTGCAGGTGTTCTGCAGGTGTCTGCAGGTGTTCTGCAGTGTCTGCAGGTGTCTGCAGGTGTTCTGCAGGTGTCTGTAGGTGTCTGCAGTGTCTGCAGGTGTTCTGCAGGTGTTCTGCAGGTGTCTGCAGGTGTTCTGCAGGTGTTCTGCAGGTGTCTGCAGCTGTTCTGCAGGTGTCTGCAGGTGTCTACAGGTGTCTGCAGGTGTCTGCAGGTGTCTGCAGGTATCTGCAGGTGTTCTGCAGGTGTTTGCAGGTGTTCTGCAGGTGTCTACAGGTGTCTGCAGGTTCTGCAGGTATCTGCAGGTGTTCTGCAGGTGTCTGCAGGTGTCTGCAGGTGTTCTGCATGTGTTCTGCAGGTGTCTGCAGGTGTTCTGCAGGTGTTCTGCAGGTGTCTGCAGGTGTCTGCAGTGTCTGCAGGTGTCTGCAGGTGTTCTGCAGGTGTCTGCAGGTGTCTGCAGGTGTCTGCAGGTGTCTGCAGGTGTCTGCAGGTGTTCTGCAGGTGTCTGCAGGTGTCTGCAGGTGTTCTGCAGGTGTCTGCATGTGTCTGCAGGTGTCTGCATGTGTCTGCAGGTGTTCTGCAGGTGTTCTCCAGGTGTCTGCAGGTGTTCTGCAGGTGTTCTGCAGGTGTCTGCAGGTGTCTGCAGGTGTTCTGCAGGTGTCTGCACGTGTCTGCAGGTGTTCTGCAGGTTCTGCAGGTGTCTGCAGGTGTCTGCAGGTGTCTGCAGGTGTTCTGCAGGTGTCTGCAGGTGTCTGCAGGTGTTCTGCAGGTGTCTGCAGGTGTTCTGCAGGTGTTCAGCAACACGCATCACATCTGGCAGGGTTTTAGGCAGTCGTAGTAGTTACTCCAAGAACTGATTTCATTCCGTATCATTGCAGCTTCCGTCCTCATAAAGGTCAACTAAAGAAATAAGCCTGCGTCCCTGATTGTGCAGGAGAGAACCAGAAGGATTTCCTGCTTTCTTCTTCTATTCTTTTTTCAGGTTGAGTCACTGCAATCTGAGGGAGTGGAGTTGTGAAGCTCTGTCCCCCGTCCTCAGCGCCTCCTCCTCTAGTCTGCTAGAGCTGGACCTGAGTCACAATGACCTGAGGGATTCAGGGCTGAACAAGCTCTCTGTTGGTCTGAGGAGTCCAAACTGCCGGCTGGAGATCCTCAGGTTAGTGCTCCTTATCAGCATCATCAGTTTTTCTAAATGGCAGCTTGAAATGTTGGTTATCTTCCAAAAAGAGGAAATATCTTTCCCAAAAATGCCGACCAGCCGACCACTGTTCACTCCCACAGCTTTTAAAATGACTTAGTCTGGTTCTGGTTCCTGTGCTTCGCTCCCCAGTCAGGTCCAGGCCCCGACACAGGACCCAGAACTTTGCATAAATGAGCTGTTAATTAGTGAGCAATGTGTGTGTGTGTGTATGTGTGTGTGTGTGTATGTATGTGTGTGTGTGTGTGTGTGTCTGTGTCTGTGTGTGTGTGTGTGTGTGGTGGATGTGCTTGCATGCAGGTTATCGGGCTGTCTCATCACAGCAGAAGGATGTTCTTCTCTGGCCTCAGCGTTGAGGTCCAACCCAACCCATCTAAAAGAACTGGACCTGAGCTTCAACCATCCTGGAGATGTTGGAACGAAGCAGCTCTCTGCTGTTCTGGAGGATCCAGAGTTGAGCCTGGAGGTTCTCAGGTAGATGCAAACACCCTCCCTAAAATGAAGACCTGATACTATTTATGGATGAGCGATGTACATCGACATCCTGGTTGTTCAGTCCACACTGAAAAACAAGAGAGGAGACGGGAAAGCTCCACAATGGAGTCCAGAGAGCTGTGAGATGATTCCAATTCTGGCAAAGCTGGCATTTGAACAACTGCAGAAAGGCAATGTGATCTTCCACGAGTCCGATCTAAGAGACTGTGGCATCACCGTCAGGTCGGCTGATGCTACTCAGGAGTGTTCACGCAGATGTTCAGAAGGGAGCGAGGACTGTTCAAGGAGGAGGTGTTCTGCTTTGTCCATCTGAGTGTTCAGGAGTTTCTCGCTGCTCTTCATGTACATTTGACATTCACCAAGTCTGGCACCAACATACTGTCNAAAAAAAACAACCTTATTACGTTATTTACCCTTTAAACTGTTCAACACCAAAATCAAACAGGCTGATTTTTACCAGTGTGCGGTGGACAAGGCCTTGCAAAATGAAAAAGAACACCTGGACCTGTTCCTGCGGTTCCTTTTGGGTCTTTCTCTGCTGTTAGGTTCAAACAACCTGAAACACGAGAAACACAAATGAGGCAAAGACAACAGTTTGGAATTTACTTGCAAGGAGAACGGAGAGATGTGCTCAGTTACAGATCTCCAACACGTTCTGACACACACCTCCCACCATCCTTCTTTTATTGGAATAGGAGGGTTCCTAGTTACAGAAGTCAAATGTGTCTAAGGGAGGGGGAAAACACAAGATAGCAGGTCCCAAACAAAGCAAAAGACTGTGAGTCATAATGGTGAGATTATACGTAGGCCTTCACTGATTTGATTAGCTTAGCACACAGACAGCACATTCTTCTATATCAGACAGATTAAGAGAACATCTCCTGGGTCATGCTCTGCAGCTCTGTCTCCAGTCAATGCCACTTCTCCAACAGCCGCCACATTTCTGTCGCCCTTGACCAGAGAAGTTCGAGTTGACATATCAAGCATCATGAACATTAAGCATTAGCAAATAATAGGAAACATTAAGTAATGAGAGACTATATAACAAGAATAAGGAATATAACAAGGTAAAAGCAAATAAGAGATAACTTCAATATAATGGATCTAACATTCCCTCCTGTTATCACATATTTGCTTCAAATTCTCATAGTCATTTAACAACCTCTTCCAGTAGATTTTCAAAGTCATGTTTATGAACACAAATATATTTACACTCAGGGGAAAATTAGCTCAATTCACTCGTAGTCTTCAGAGTCTGTAGTCAAATCCGGTTCTTTCTGCTGATTAAGGGATACAACTCGTCCATACGATTTTCCATGGGAGCGATAGCTGTGGTGATAAGGCGGTTAATAAGAGAACGCAGGCAGGGAACACAACAACATCCACACAAGGTCAGGATTGCAGCAAAAACAGCTCCAGAAATCAGGATAGATGGAACCAATGTCTTATACTTCCAAACACATTCATCCATCCGCCCCACATCGCGGTCTTGGCTCCTGAGTGCTCCTTCATCTTGCTGTTCAGGGTGTGAAGGCCTTCTATGGCCAGTGTGAGACTCCCATCCAACGCAGTGTTGTTAGGAATGAAGGTGCAACATTGATCTCTGAACACAGCACACACACACACACACCACCTTTCTCAGCTAACAACATATCCACTGCGATCCTGTTCTGGAATGCCATAAGGGAAGTAGCCGACAGTTGGCTATGAACAGCCTCAAAACCGCTCTGAGTCCAATTTCCTAAACGTTGAACATTGTAATGGATGTAGTTGATTCTGTCTACGTTCTTATTTATTGTACACCACTAACAAATAGAAGATTCAAAACCAGCAGCTACTTGATCCACTAATTTATAGCCATCCGGAACACCGCGTGGAACACCGATAGCATCAATACATGTAGGAACATTATACGTAGGAACATTTTCAGATTGCCATGCAGATCTTTTATTACGACGTCACTGTTCAGGCATAAATCCATGCGTGTGAGTGACTAATTGATCAGCCGACATAGGGAAAAACAGAAATTAGAATAAGAAGTGTTTTTAAGCACATAGTCCTGTAGCTCTCATAGTCCTGTATCAAACAGTCTCTCATCCCCACACCACCAGAAATAAAATAAATAACAGAGACACAACTTCAGAACATTATAATGCATGCATGAGCCGCAGGGTGCAACAAATGAACTTTCCAACAGACAAAAAACATACATCATTTTACAGTAAGAACAGTTTTTCGTTTTGCATTGAAAATTGTATCAAAACTACTTTCAGAACGAACAAGCGATTAAAGAGGTGTTAAAGAAGTGAAGCTGAAATAATGGA
>NW_026622498.1:0-6830 GCF_003711565.1 Takifugu flavidus
GGCGGCGTGCGTTGCTTATGCCACTCATGTACCCCGGGTGTTGTGATGTGAAGCTTGCTAATGCATTAAGGGTCGCAACATCCAGCATGTTAGACCAGAGGACCATTGGCCACCTCCTTGTTCTCCGCTTACATGTGTATGCGCTAACCATTTGATCCATTATGTCTACACCTCCTTTGGTTTGGTTGTAGAACAGGATCACATCGGGCTTCTTCTTGTGGTTGCTCTCATCCACTGCTTTGTCGTCATGCATTGTACTCAAGAGGACAACAGACTTTCCTTTTTTTGGGACGTAGCTCACCATGGTCATGTTGCCTCTGAATCCAAACTCTGAGCTGTAGATCTCACGCAGTTTGGATGGCTTCATCACAGGTGGGATATCAGCCTTGTTCTGTCGGAGAGTGCCTACAATTGTTAGGTCCTTCTCAAGGAGCTTCTCAGCCAGAGGGACACTGGTGAAAAAGTTGTCCATCGTGATGTTGCGGCCTATGGGAGGAAAAAAAAGATTGCACTTTATCAGTATACAACATAGAATTAAAAATTAAATTCACTGATCTCACATTTATTCTTTCTTTCATTCTTATTTATTCTATTCTATTTTGCTTACAATAAACCATTTAAATAAAATTACACAGTATGAGAGACTGTAAACATGGATAGAACTGATAATATGCATTCACCTGTCCCTCTGATCCCACTGCACAATTGTTGGACAACAGTCTCCCCAAGCTTCTTCTTAATCTCCTCTCCTGGCTGCCTCCCTGTGTAGACAGTTCCGTCTATTGTGTAAGGCACCCTTGCATCGCACATCCAGAATATTTTTAGGCCATATTCGCCGGCTTGCTGGGCATATATTGTAAAACCTGCACCTGCCCCGGAACGGCACCAGCTGCTCGTCAATGGTGACACAGTCACTGGGGATGAACCGTCTTCTGCAGTTGTCCAGAAAGCACTCCCACACGTATCTGAATGCCGCCATGTGGTCTGTTTCCAGTCGCAAAGCCCTGGTCCTCCTGTCGTCAAACCGTAGGAAGCGACGGATATTTTCATATCTCCCGACACCCATGGTGGCCTTGTAAATGGATTTTGCAGGGGGTCGAGAAACAGCTCCCGCAAGGCAACATCCCAGCTCTTGTCCCCCCCTGCAAGTAGGGTCAAACCGATAAAGGCCAGGAATTCTTCCTTGTCGATACTTTTCCAGTCTTTCCCTTTTACTGCGGCTGCTCTGCGTCCCTCTAAATTGGTGCATTTCAGAACCTCCTCGATGATGTTGTCGCTGATGAATTTATCCGGGGCATCCTTAGGTGAAACTGCTACTGATCCAGGTGTAGGTCCTGGCAGCTCCTCAGAATGTTATGGCTTTTTATTCTGCCATGAGTGGGGGGATTCTCATTCCAGTAAGACCCGTTTTTACTAAATCTATCTGACTGGGTCTGAATTTCCTCTTCAGGAGACTCATCAGATGAGCCCTCTTGGTCATCAGAAGAGTCTTCTTCATTCAGGAGAGACACACCCATAACTCCAGCTTGACCCTGAGACACATAGGCTGGGTCATTATCTTCATCTGAAATTTCAGACTCAGAATCAGGACCAATTCCATCCTCACCTTCCAGTCCCTTCTGCAGCATCCCCACAACCATTTCAGCTGTGAATCTCTGAACAGCCATGATCTGAATATAGAAAAGCAAATGCACAAAATATCATCATCAGTATACAGAGACAAGCTTGATAGTGGGGCAGCTAGGGTTTATTATGATCTTGAGGCATTTCTAGTGACAGGATCTGTCAACTGTCACTAGTTTAGCTTTATTTTGGTGTCCAAGTAATGTACTTTTTCTCAAGGTAACTAAACCTTATCAGTTATATTAACTTATTTCTATTATATTTATTATTTATTTTATATTTACTTATTTATATTTCACAAGTCTAGCTAGCTAGCAGCAGTTACTTTGACAAGTCTAACTAGCTAACCAATAGGCTAGTTATTTTTCTTTCTGAAATAAGTAGTCTAATATACTTATGACTAATTAATAGACTGTATGACTAATTTTCAAGGTAACCCTTATCAATTATCATATATGTATGTTTCACAAGTCATCAAATGTCAACAGCGAGCTAGCTACGGTAGCCGATTGAAAATTTTTCCCTTTCTGACAAGAAATGGAGCTACTTATTCTTCAAATTCAAATTAATTACATAATCAATAATTATGCAGAGTTATCACATCAAATTTCTTATTAGGTAATATGATAATTATTGTAAATAAGACTTACATGTTTCAGGTCTTCAAATACAATCTTCTCCACAGTGGTAAATACTGTAAATACTGTATGTTAAAAATGTGGGTCTGACCCATGTGGACGTGGGAAAACTTCATGAAGACTGACAAAAGCTATGCTTATTCATAAAGGAAGAACAGAACACTTAATATGAGGATTTGTGCTAGATAAAACAATTAAAAGTTAATGAATAGTTTGATTAATAAATGAGTAAATACATTGATTATAAACATTCAGCATAGAAACACATGAAATAACATGGGAAATGGTTACGGGTCATTTTAGACCCATGTTGTGCATTAGAGGGGTAGTGATGTAAAAAGTGTTTTTATTCAAAATGTAAAAAATAAAATTATACAAGAAGGATGAATTATGATCAAAAACAAGTTAATTGAGGAATACCTGGAATGCTGAGTAATAAAATTAATTAATTGCGAAGATAAAGCAAATAAAAACTCAGTCGGGCCACTTTAGACCCATGTTGTGCATTAAAGGGTTAAGATTTATAGATGAAATAAGACAAGATAATAAGACAAGAATGAGAGGTTAGTGTCAGGAGCACTTTTTATAGACAAACCCACAATAAAGAGGAAGAGACTAAAATGGCACAATGCTGTCATGGTTGGGTTTTGAAATTATATTTTTTAAATTCGAGAATTTATTTATGTTTCCCAAAACATTTTTCTTTCAACTTCCCTGTACAGAATACCACATCAGCATACTGTAAGGCAGTTCAGTTCATTTCATCTTTACTTTTATGTCTGTTACAATCTAAATTCTCTCTAGGGGTTTTTTGCAGAAAACAGGGCCTGACCCTCAACAGGCAATAGTGGCACGGAGAAACTCACCTTTCAAGGGAAGAAATTTTGATCAGGTCCAGACTCAAATGGGAGAGGAGAGGAGAGGCAGCCATGAACCAGCGTGCGTGACAGAAACCCATCAGGCGATCATGTTTCTGTACCCCAGCAGCATCGGCACATAGCAGCATAAATAAAAGAATGTATCCAAATAATACATTTCCTGCGTATGGTAATTAGTCTGACTATAATTATAACTGTAACAACGGAATTACTGTACCATATGCTTTCTCAAAGAGTAAGGTTTTAGGCCTCATCTTAAAAGTAGAGGGAGTCAGCCTCCTGTACCTGGACAGGGAGCTGGTTAATGGGCAGCCAATGAATAGAAGCCAGCTCAGGAGTCATGTGATCTCTTCTGTTAGTCGGGTCAGAACTGTAGCTGCAGCAGTTTGCATGAGCTTGAGACTTCTCAGCACTATTTGCACATCCTGATAATATTGAGCTACAATAGTCTAGCCTGGAAGTAACAAATGCTTCATGCTGGATGCTTCATGCTGCATCAATATTTTCCAAATCTTTGCAATGTTTCTCAAGTGAAAAAAGCCTACTCTGTCTTATACACTAGTCGCACATATGTCAAACTCAGTCCTCAAGGGCCACGATCCTGAAGGGTTTTCTATCCCACTGAATGCATTTTCAGCCTGGTAGGACAGATTTTACTAAGTCTTAGTAAAATGGGAAACATCAGCACCTATTTCATAGTATATTTCTAATGTACATGTTTACAGTTACCCTTTATTAAAGTTTGGTTTTTCAGTCAGAGTACAGGTGGTGCTGCACATCAGTGTTACCGTCTGTCCGTCTGTGGTGGGAAACACCTTCACCTGCAGGGCTGAGATGAAGAGAAAGATACAGCGAATTAGCACAAACTCGTCCCTTTCTCTTAAAGTTAGTCAGTCATCAAGTTTACCTGTAACAGTGAGCTGAATGTGGTCTTCATGGCAGTTTTCTGGTTTCTCATTGCAGCAGTAAGATGTTTTGTTGTCCTTTGTTAAATCCATGAATAATAAAGTCGGGTGGGTATCTTTAGATATCTGGTGTTTTAGGCTACTTCCATTAACAGACACATCTGTCCACGTGGTTCCATTCAGCTTGAACCATTTTGGAATTGTAGAATGTTCAGCTGAGCAGGACAGATTCAATGAAGTACCTTTTAAGGCACAGATGCTGCTGCCTTTCCCCAGAACCCCTTCAGCAGAGAGGAAACACAAGTGAAAACCTGGAGGCTCACCATTAACTTCATGCACTGTTAGTTTTGTAATCAACACCACAGGAGGTTTGACAAGTTTATGATGCTTTTGATGTTAACTAAACTCCAACTCACAAAGTATCAAGTATCAGAGAACTTTGTAAAGTCGGCACGTACCTTCCAATCTCCACTTCCTGCTATTATTTGTGGTTTAAAAAGACCTCTAGTAAACATCCGTGTCATGCAATTTTATAGATTTTCCATAATCTTGTCCTTTAAATTTTATTACAAAGTTGCTGCAGTGAGGTAGAAGGTCAAGGACAGAAATATCTATTTTCATTTTAGCTGTGGTGACCCGACCTGAAACCATCACATACATACGAGCTTTAACAGCTGCGTTAACACCCAACACAGGACTACATCATTATAATGAAGACAAAACTATTGCATATTTAGATGTCTTTTAATGTTGTTTCCAGTGTCAGCAGTGGTGAGAGTTAGAAGACAGTGGAGAAAGAGAGGCATAGAGATCATCGGTGTGTTGTCGGGTGAAGTGAAGTCTGCTTTATTGATGATCATCTTGCTCTGTTTTTGCTGTTGCCACGTTTTCATAGTGGCTCTCAGGGTTTTGCTGAGGAGAAACCACCAAGATTTAGCCTCTAATCCAGATGCAATTCAGTGTCTTCAGTCTGAAGTCACTTGTGATACAATTAGAAACATGTGAGGGAGGGGTCTTGAGTGATAACTTGAAATATTTAACAAACACTGTATATATTTACCATCTCAATGTTGTCTGACATCCCAGGTCCTGAATGTTGATTGGAAAACTTGCTTTTTCTGATTTTCAACCAAAAAGTGCTGAGTTAATATACAATATAATACAAATGAAACAGTTCTTGCTTTAAAGTGACCATTTTCACCCACATAATCCAGATGATGACAAGTGAGGTGAAGACCAGGAGAGCAACACGAACTCCTGCAGCTGCCGCCAGGGTCCATTTTAATGAGGAACTCTGAACTCTGAGTGTCTTTTCAGGAGATCTAACATCTCTCTGAGTGTTCACAGCACAGGAGTAGTTTCCTGCATGCTGAGTTGTGACCACATCCAGAACCAGGTGTTTGTTTTGGTGCTCTGGCAGCTGTAGAAGTTGATCATTCAGGTACCAGATGTAGTTCTTGTTGTTGGTCAGAGGACAGCTGGTGCTGCAGGTCAGTTTGACTCGATCACCTTCTGTCACCTCTGTAGATGGACTGATCTTGACTTTTATGTCTGATTCAAATGCAGAAAACAGATATTTTCACACATGTTTCAGACAGGAAAGCACTTTATCATGTAAAGTGATTCACAAAACTGTAGAAATGATCAACAATTTTTGCCTCTGCTGTTTTCCACACATTCATGCTAAAATTTCAGCACTAATTTACATGAAGTTAGCACATTTCCTATGAAAGATAACTTTTATTTAACTTCAGTTTTGATTTGAACTATTTACTTATTGAAGGCAAAATGAGAAAATCTTGTATTTTGATGTGGCTCAGATACAAAGCTCTCTCGATTTAAGCTTGTTTTATATTTTATGATCCAGATTTACCTGTAACAATCAGAACAGTTCCGGGTTTCTGACTTGTGTTGTCATCTTGGTGCCTGAATCTGTATTCTGCTGAGTCATTTTGCTCCACAGATTTAATTGACAGTGTGTTAATCTGCTTCTCATGGTCCTCATGATATGTAAAATGATCAGTTTTCAATACATTCCTTCTCTCCTCCTTCTCACCATTCCAGATTATTCTAGACCAGTGTTTAGCCTTGGATTTTGTGTAGTTTGAACTGGAATATTTACTTGAGATGTTTACTGAGGAACCTTCCAAAGCACAGATTCTCTTTTTTATAATTCACAGTCAGGCAGGATTTGTCAGCAGCACCTGACAGATGAAAGCAAAGACAGTGTCAGTTTTGATGAAACTCAAAGGAAATTCACTTTAAACCTTGACATTTTTGAGTGGATTCTTTAATTATGATTTTTTTCTGACTGTTACATCTCAAATTCATATTTACATATTTTTAACAGTAAGGATTTATGATAAAACCACATCAAAACTTTATCTTGTTTCTATGTTCAGGCCACGGGTTTGGTGATACTCACAGACTTCATCAGACTGCAGCTCCTTGACACCACTGACAGCACACAGGAAGTTGTCTTGAGACATGTTGGGTATTGGTTGTAATGGGTCTTCATGCATTTTTCCGTTCGTGTACCATTGAGTGTTTGTGGGAGGACAGCTGGTGTTACAGCTCAGTTTGACATGACCCTCCCTTGGAGTCTTTTCAACATATATTTCTGAGAGAAGATGGTAAACATAGAATCATGGTTAAAAGTAGAAAAATACAGATATCACATATAAACTGAAGAAAACCTGTGATAATGCAAGTGAGGGTACTGTAAATGGGAACTACGTAACAGTAAGAAAACACAAACAAATGAAGAGTGAAATGATGAAAGGATC
>NW_026622499.1:0-5649 GCF_003711565.1 Takifugu flavidus
AAAAAAAAAGTGTAAAACAGTGTCATTTACCCACTGAGGACTAATAAAGGATGCTGTTTCTTCTCTGAAATGGGCAAGGACCAGTATAACCACTCATGAACACCCTTGGGGATACTCTCCACAGCTAAGTTTGGCTGATTCAGTTTGGTTTTTGTTCAGGAATCCCACAGCTGACCATCCATCCATCCATCCATCCATTCTCTACCGCTTATCCGGGGTCGGGTCGCGGGGGCAGCAGCCTAAGGAGAGAAGCCCAGACTTCCCTCTCCCCAGCTACCTCCTCCAGCTCATCCGGAGGGATCCCCAGGCGTTCCCAGGCCAGTCGAGAGACATAGTCTCTCCAACGTGTCCTGGGTCTCCCCGGGGGTCTCCTACCGGAGGGACATGCCCTGAACACCTCACCAGGGAGGCGTCCAGGGGGCATCCTGACTAGATGCCCAAGCCACCCCATCTGGCTCCTCTCAACGCGGAGGAGCAGCGACTCTACTCCGAGCTCCTCCCGGATGGCAGAGCTTCTCACCCTATCTCTAAGGGAGAGCCCAGCCACCCTACGGAGGAAGCTCATTTCAGCCGCTTGTACCCGTGATCTTGTTCTTTCGGTCATTACCCAAAGCTCATGACCATAGGTGAGGGTAGGAACGAAGATCGACCGGTAAATCGAGAGCTTCGCCTTTCGGCTCAGCTCTCTCTTCACCACAACGGACCGGTGCAGAGTCCGCATTACTGTGGACGCCGCACCGATCCGCCTGTCGATCTCCCGCTCCATTCTTCCCTCACTCGTGAACAAGACCCCGAGGTACTTAAACTCCTCCACTTGGGGCAGGATCTCCTCCTTTACCCGGAGAAGGCACTCCACCTTTTTCCGGTCGAGAACCATGGCCTCGGATTTGGAGGTGCTGATTCTCATCCCAGCCGCTTCACAGGCGGCGGCGAACCGATCCAGTGATAGTTGGAGGTCACGGGCCGATGAAGCCAACAGGACCACATCATCCGCAAAAAGCAGAGACGCGATCCTGAGGTCACCAAACCGGATCCCCTCAACACCATGACTGCACCTAGAAATTCTGTCCATAAAAATTATGAACAGAATCGGTGACAAAGGGCAGCCCTGGCGGAGGCCAACCCTCACCGGAAACGAGTTCGACTTACTGCCAGCAATTCGGACCAAACTCTGACACCGATCGTACAGGGAGCGGACAGCCCGTATCAGCGGGCCCGACACCCCATACTCTCGGAGGACCCCCCACAGGACCCCCCGAGGGACACGGTCGAATGCCTTCTCCAAGTCCACAAAACACATGTGGACTGGTTGGGCAAACTCCCATGCACCCTCGAAGACCCTGCTGAGGGTGTAGAGCTGGTCCACTGTTCCACGCCCAGGACGAAAACCACATTGCTCCTCCTGAATCCGAGGTTCGACTATCCGGCGGACCCTCCTCTCCAGTACCCCTGAATAGACCTTACCAGGGAGGCTGAGGAGTGTGATCCCCCTATAGTTGGAACACACCCTCCGGTCCCCCTTCTTAAAAAGAGGGACTACCACCCCGGTCTGCCAATCCAGCGGCACTGCCCCCGATGTCCACGCGATGTTGCAGAGTCGAGTCAACCACGACAGCCCTACAACATCCAGAGCCTTAAGGGACTCTGGGCGGATCTCATCCACCCCCGGGGCCTTGCCACCGAGGAGTTTTTTAACTACCTCGGCAACTTCAGCCCCGGAGATACGAGAGCCCATCTCCAGGTCCCCGGGCCCTACTTCCTCACTGGAAGGCGTGTTGGTGGGATTGAGGAGGTCCTCGAAGTATTCCTTCCACCGATCCACAACATCCCGAGTTGAGGTCAGCAGCACACCATCACCACTATACACAGTGTTGACAGTGCACTGCTTCCCCCTCCTCAGACGCCGGATGGTGGTCCAGAACCTTTTCGAGGCCGTCCGAAAGTCGTTCTCCATGGCCTCACCGAACTCTTCCCATGCCCGAGTCTTTGCCTCGGCAACCGCCGTAGCTGCACTCCGCTTGGCACGCCGGTACCCATCTGCTGCCTCAGGAGTCCCACAGACCAATAAGGCCCGATACGACTCCTTCTTCAGCTTGACGGCATCCCTCACCACTGGTGTCCACCAGCGGGTTCGGGCATTGCCGCCACGACAGGCACCAACCACCTTGCGGCCACAGCACCGGTCAGCTGCCTCAACAATGGAGGCACGGAACATGGTCCACTCGGACTCAATGTCCCCCGCCTCCCCCGGGACATGGTCAAAGCTCTCCCGGAGGCGTGAGTTGAAACTCCTTCTGACAGGGGACTCTGCCAGGCGTTCCCAGCAGACCCTCACAACACGTTTGGGCCTGCCAGGTCTGTCCGGCATCCTTCCCCACCATCGGAGCCAACTCACCACCAGGTGGTGATCAGTTGACAGCTCCGCCCCTCTCTTCACCCGAGTGTCCAGAACATGCGGCCGCAAATCCGATGACACAACCACAAAGTCGATCATCGATCTGCGGCCTAAGGCGTCCTGGTGCCAAGTGCACATGTGGACGCCTTTATGTCTGAACAAGGTGTTCGTTATGGACAATCTGAGACGAGCACAGAAGTCCAATAACAAAACACCACTCGGGTTCAGATCAGGGGGGCCGTTCTTCCCAATCACACCTCTCCAGGTCACACTGTCATTGCCAACGTGAGCATTGAAGTCACCCAGGAGGACGAGGGAGCCCCCAGAAGGGGCACTCTCCAGCACTCCCTCTAAGGACTCCAAAAAGGGTGGATACGCTGAACTGCTGTTTGGACCATAGGCACAAACAACAGTCAGGATCCGTCCCCCCACCTGAAGGCGAAGGGAGGCTACCCTCTCATCCACCGGGGTAAACTCCAATACACAGGCACTGAGCTGGGGAGCAACCAGAATTGCCACCCCTGCTCGTCGCCTCTCACCATCGGCAACTCCAGAGTGGTAGAGAGTCCAACCCCTCTCAAGAAGACTGGTTCCAGAGCCCTTGCCGTGCGTCGAGGTGAGGCCAACTATATCTAGTCGGAACTTCTCAACCTCGCGCACCAGCTCAGGCTCCTTTCCCACCAGAAAGGTGACATTCCATGTCCCTAGAGCCAGTTTGTGCAGCCGGGAATCAGACCGCCAAGGTCCCTGCCTCCGGCTGCTACCCAAAACACAATGCACCCGACCCCCTTGGCCCCTCCTGCAGGTGGTGAGCCCACGGGAAGGGGGTCCCATGTTGCCTCTTCGGGCTGCGCCCGGCCGGACTCCATGGGCAGAGGTCCGGCCACCAGGCGCTCGCCAATGTGCCCCACCCCCAGGCCTGGCTCCAGGAGGGGGCCCCGGTGACCCGCATCCGGGCAAGGGAAACTTGGCACCAATGTTGTTCAGCATCATTAGGGGGTCCTGGGCTACGCTTTGTCTGGTCCCTCACCTAGGACCTGTTTGCCATGGGTGGCCCTACCAGGGGCATATAGCCCCAGACAACGGAGCTCCTGGGATCATTGGGACACGCAAACCCCTCCACCACGATAAGGTGGCAGCCCAGGGAGGGGCCCACAGCTGACCATTATCACTAAAGGTGACAAAGCCTGTCCAACTGTGAAAGACAATGTGGAAAATCTTTACAAGAGCAAATACCTGAAGCAAAAGGTGATTTAATTGATGATTTCTGTGTTTTTTATGGATCATCATGATGTTACTGTTGCTATGACATGTTGTTTGAAGTGTAAACTATATTTTATGCTTTAGGCTGAGGAATTCTGTTCCAAGCTGGGGATTTCAATGAATTGTGTCTTTCTGGTGAAGAACTATGATAAAGAAACCAGCCTCAAAGATGATGTTGATGCACCCATTCTCTGTGCACTGAGACAGATCATCAGCTTTGGAGACGACTTTCTCAACGATGTGAAAAGAAAGGAAAAAATATAAATGTAAAATATTAATTTTCCTTGGTGAAATTAGTCAGCCCAAAAGGTTAAAAATCATATTGGTGAACATACGTTATGAATTCCACATTGATGAATGTATAATTATATCATTTAATCATGTCCATTGATTGAACAAACCAACAACCAACTCAACATTCTGTAATACACAATCTTATAACATGAACTCTGTTTATTCTGTTTTTAGATTTTCATCTTTACACAATATATTATTATTAGCAGTAGTAGGAGTGGTGGTGGTGGTAACAACAACAACAATAATAAAAATAATAATAATAAAAACTTAAGATACTTTTTGTCTTCTTCACTTTCCTCCTTTGTAAATTCCATTACGACATCAATTACCATGCACATGTGGAACAAAGGGATGTTTGCAAGATTCAAGATTCAAGATGTACTTTATTCATCCCCGTAGGGAAATTGAATTGTAGTAGCAGCCTAACGTGGATTAATATAACTGTAGACTAGGTTTTGTATTTACAAAGTATAGAAACAGAATAAATAAATACAAATAAGATTAGAACGTTATAAGCATATATACAGCACACACACACACACACACACACATATATATATATATATATATACTGTATATATATATATATATATATAGCATATATGTGTGTGTGTATATATATATATATATATATTATATATATATATATATATATATATAATATATATATATATAGCATATATGCATATACGATGCATATGCGACTGGATAGGCCAGTGGTTTACACCACTGATGTTATGTGGAAGGTTGTCGGTTCCAATCCAGGCGAGCCCTTAGGCAAGGCTCCTTACGCATATATGCCTACACCTCGGAACATTAACTGATAGAGTCATACTGGCTCGGACGTCGCCCGGGTCAACAAGGTCAGGGGTCAGGGAACCAGGGCTGCCTGATGTCAAATTGGCTACTGGAACAAGGCATTCATGGAGCAGGGCAGAGAACATGGTACTGATGGAGTGTTACTACGGGAGTCACCCCAGTGAGAGAGGGTACATGCAGAGGATGTGGGAGAGATGGGTACTTCGAAACCCCACATCCTCACTGACTAAGAAGCGGCTCTGAGCTCAGTGTTCGAATATCCGCAATAAGAAGCTGCTATCACAGCTAGAGATTGACGAGGCACGGCAGTGTGCCTCACCCACGGTACAAAATATGCTACGGCAGGGGGAGCCAGGTCAGTGTGGGGGTGATTTCATCATCACCCCCCAATATCGAGATTGGGTACACAGCCCCAATGACAGACGGAATCGGGACAAGGGCAGCTGACCTGAGAGAGAGAGAATCATGGAGTCCTGGGGGAACCCAACTACCTCCCTGCCAAGGCTAACACACAAAGTACCAGACGAATCTCTACTGGAAGACTTGAACACGGCGCTGTCAACCATCCCTACCACTACCATCACTGAGACCAATCAGCTGATGTATGCAGCGTCAACGGTAATCCTACAGATGCTTGGCTATAAGATGAAGAGCATGAATAGCCATAAGGAGCAAATGGCACCATGGAGGAGAAGGCTAGAGGCAAAAATCATGGCAACACGGAGAGAAGTCAGCCTCCTAACAGAGCTGAGTAGAGGCGTGAATCTAAGGACAGAGCGGCCCAAGAAGTACAACGAACTGTCCATACCTGAGGCACTGGAGACTGCTTAGCAAAGGCTCACAGCCCTGGCTACCCGACTAAAGCGGTACACAAG